>NC_058107.1:36386499-36578999 GCF_914725855.1 Thunnus albacares | reverse complement strand
CAGTGGGAAGGTGATCTGAGAAGCTGGAATCTGTGTTCTCTGGTGATACAGAGCAGAACGACCAGCCGGCTGATTCTGGATGGGAAAACTAACATTTTCACATTACTGCCCGACCGCTCGCACACACACACACACACACACACACACACACACACACACACACTAAAACACACACACACACTAAAACACACACACACACACACACACACTAAAACACACACACACACACTAAAACACACACGGAAAGCTTCCATTTTCACACGCCTGATCACCTCACCTCCTAACAAAAAAAAACACACATGAAAACACACACACACACAATCTCTCGTGAACACATAATTTTCACACACACACACACACAGACACGCAGACGGTGTGTTGACACAGGCTCAGCTCTCTCTGGACCATTAGCAGTCTGTATTACAGGCCGCTTTAAGGCTAATTACTAGAAAAACAAACAGGCTAAACATTTTCTCTAGTGCCCGCTGCCAAGGACAATCTGAGGCCGGGTCCTGAAACAATTAGAGGACGAGGTGATACTGAGGCCTCGACGGGGGGACGGACTGAAGCAGAAAAGCTACTAAAACTCAGTGCCCTGATACAGATACTGTACAGTTACGTCATCAATCAACGGCGAGAAACTCTGCACCCCGTACTGTTGTAAAAGTGCATAATAACAGTAGGAGAGGACGAACAGATGATCTGATCTCTTGAGTAAATATTAAAAGCTGTTGACCTTATTAAAGGAAAATTACAAGTTATTTCCCATAAACGTGGCCGCTGCAGCTGTCATGCTAACTTTGAGATTCAGTGACACAAGCAGCTTCTTGCAAATTCCCAAACAAACTGGATCTGTTTACATGAATCATTTCAATCATTTGACTTTGAGTCTGAAGCACTTGAGTGTCGAAATAAACCAGAATTATGCTTCAAGAGGATCAGTTATTGGCCCAACATGGCTCATAATGCCCTCCGCTGTTAGCTAATGTTACTAAAAATGAATTCTTTCTAAAACTTGATTCAAACATCCTCCGCAGCTGGAGGAGGTCAGGAGGTCGTCGCTGAGAGACGTTCTGTGGAAAAACATTGATTTTTTCATTAAATGTTTAAAAAAGTTTTGATGAAGGAGCGAAGATCAGAAGGACGAGGGCTGACGTTACGTCTTGTTTACTACAAACTTTTAGCCGCTGGAATAAATCAGGACTTACACAACAAGTCTGCACAGAAAACAGCACGTAAGCAGCTTCAGTCCTGCGTCCGTGTCTAAACAGGAATGCGTTCAGGGACGGCGTCGAGCGTAGGTCACCTGTGTTTTGACAACACTCGAAGCCAAACGCACAATCGTCTCCCTGTGTAGATATAAAGGGCTCGTTCCAAGCTAATTAAAACATATTTATGAATATTATATCCCATTTCTGCCAAAACACACTGCGCCTTTAACGTCATCTTAGCATGTTAACACTTGCTAATTAGCACAGCTGAGGCTGATGGGAACGTCGTTAGTTTTGCAGATATTTGGTCGACTGTACTGAATGATGGAGCAACATGAAAAGTCAGAGGATCAACCAGAGTTATAAGAATTCATCCAGAGGGAAACATGAATGTCTGAGCAAACATCCATTCAAGTAGTTGCTGAGACGTTTCTCGTAAAAAAAAAAAACCCACAAATGTGAACCTCATGGTTCAAGCTCTGGAAGAAAAGTCAGAGGATCACCGCAGATTGTTAGAACTGTCTAATGCGCTTCAGCTTTGGCTCCGACACTCAGCCGACACAAAGAAAACGCTCCTTAAATCAGGAAGATGCATCATTTGGGGGGGGAAACTCCTGAACGGATCCCATGACAGGCTGCTAACTGGCTGCTAATATGATGGAGGTCAGGGCCTCCGATACGGCTGCCAGACGGCGCGTTACGTAATCTTGTAGGTCATGGGACTGTTAGTGGGTCCCCGTACGACAAGAGAGTCCAAGAGAGTTCACATGAACACGGATCAAGATGAAGACTGTTGAGCTTAAGAAGTGGGATCACATTTAAATAAACTCATCATTATTTAGATCGTATGTCAGCTGCCACGAGAGGCCCCGAGGGGCGGCGGGAAAGTTCTGCGCTTGTTTCAAACGGCGAAAAAATAAATGAAGAGGACGTTCTTTGTAACGGATCACACAGGAAACTCGATATCTCCAGCAGCAACAGATGACGTCCGTCCCTCATCTCTCCTTCATAATTCAAATTCAAACAAAAGTGAAGAGCAGGAGGCGGATTTCTGCTATGGATGACCAGAAAATGACTCCCCCCCCCTCAGGTTCTCCCCCCCTCTCGTCTCTACTCTCAAGAGGTCAAGCAGTCGGGGTGGGGGAGGGGGGGGGATGTCTCGTACAAACACTTTCATCCCATCACTCACATGTGTACACACTTTCTCAGCTCAGATGTAGTTTTCTGAGCAGCTCGCCACCTGTGGGAGTTCAGGGGGAGTTTTTTTCACCAGCCGACGCTGTAAGAGGGTTTTTTTTTTGGGGGGGGGGGGGGGCGGGGGGGGATGTGATGGATAAAACACGAAGGCAGCGAAGAGGACAACTGGGACTCACACTGGAGATAAATGAGTGTGTTTCTGCAACAGCTGAAATCACAGAAAAATATGGAAGAAAAAAAAATCAAAAAAGTAGCCGACAGACTGAAGCTGAGGTGGCGCCACACCTGAAGAGGTTCAAGGTAGTTTAACCGCCTTGATTTAACCAGAAAACACTCAATGAGGATAAAAAAAATCTTTCTGAAAGAGTTTCCTGCCAACAACAGAGGAACAGACTGATGGATGGACAGTACAGTGAACTATTAACTAGATATATACTAGCAGCCGTTAAACAAGAACAGTTGAAGTGAGAACTATAAGTTTATTCTAACAAACATACACCTTATTTTACCTTCAGAGGTACCAAAAGAACAAACAACATTTCACTTTTTGAGATAAGAACTGGGGAAGTATTCAGAGAAAGGGTTAAAAACCTGCTGAGGTGTAGCAGCTTTAATCTGTTCACCATCTTTAAAACATTTGCTACACAAAGCACAGCTGAGGCTGATGGGAATGTCATCAGATTCTCAGGTATTTGGTCAGAAACCAAAGTGTTGGACAAATTCTGACCAGAAGAAGAAGTTATTGCAATGAATCCTGTAAATTTCATGACAATCCGTCCAACAGTTGATGAGATATTTCATTAACTGGATCACCAAACTCATTAGGATGCGTCCTCTGGGAACCATGAACGTCTGTACAACCATTGGTTGCCGATACATCTGGTAGAACATCTGGTAGAAGTTGAGATGTTTCACTGAATAAGTGAAAACTTGGAGCGACGCAAGAAAAGTCAGAAGAGTCAGTAGGATTCATCCTGAGGGGACCATGAACGTGTGGCAGGAATTTCATAGCAATCCATCGATCCAATGAGGTCCAGAAACTGTCAATCACTGTTTCCCAAAGACCAGGATGCAACTTTAAATGTCTTGTTTTGTCCACAACGCAAATATATTCAGTTTACTGTCACAGAGACTAAAGAAACCACAAAATATTCACATTTGAGAAGCTGAAATCAGAGAATTTGGATTGTTTTCTTCTTCTTCTCTTCTTGGGTCAATTTTGACCCAAAACAATATCCTGACTAAGAAATCATGAATTATTTTACCTATAGTTGAGATCAGGTGGATTATGGCAGACTGGTTTATGTAAAAGTTTAGTCAGGATGCTGTTTTAAAACCATTTCAATTTTTTTGATGACAGCACATAATGACACCTGTCGTCCTCCTGGGTCAAAATTGACCCGATGACAACAGGAGGGTTAAAAATGACTCAAAACAATTAACTGATTATCAAAATAGTTGGCAACTAATTGATCAATTGACTAAGGACAGATCACTGTTAATCCTCTTTCACACAGAGGTCCTGGTAAATTACTGGGATAACCTTTCAGACAGAAGGAAAGCTTTGTGATTGGTTCGCTCGCTCCGTGTGAAAGCGCATTTCATCAGATGGACGTAGCCCATTTATGAAAGGAGCCTCAGTCGTTGTAAACGTCTTCTATCTTTATCATTAACCTCACTGACTCACTGAGGCGTCGCAGCTTCGGCAGCACCACGCAGGGTTAAATCACTTTAAAGCTGCTTCATATCTGTGTGAGAGCGAGTCCGTAGAGACGCTGAGATCAGTGTTTTCAGGCTGATCTGTTGGGTTTTTAGACCGATAAGCAGCAGATAACAGACACAGGAGCAGAGTTTAAGAATGTTTGTCTATGATAGCAGCTGCTGGTTCTGCTCCGAACAGCACAATCCTGCTGCTGCGTTCACTTCATGTTCTACCCTTCTTCTATTGTGTTTAAACAACCACAACTCTATTAAATATATATATGTATATATATAACTATTATATTTTCTGTCTTGTTTGAGAGTGTTCACTGTTGCTGCAACCATTAGTCGATCGGTTGCCAACTATTAAATTAATCACCTCCTATTTTGATAATCGATTGATCGTTCTGAGTCATTTTTAAAGAAAAATAATGTCCAAATTCTCTGATTAAACCTTCTCAAATGTGAATATTTTTATGGTTTCTTGAGTCTTCTATGACAGTGATCTTTGAGTTGTGGACAAAACTTTTTTTTCTTAGATTTGATTGACATTTTTCACCATTTTCTGACATTTTATAGACCAAACAACTAATTGATTAGTCGCGAAAATAATCGGGAGATTAATCGATAATGGAAATAATCATTGTTTCAGCTCTAGATACCGTAGGGAACTTGCTTCATATGAATTATTGTTAAGTGAAGCAATATTTTGTGTTTTTTGTTCATGAAGTAGGAAAAAAAAAACCTACAACTGGCATTAAAGTTACCAAACTTTGACAAACTGGTGAAGAATAATTCCATCACTTCCACTAACTTTGTCGGACTGTTTTCAAAAGCTACAACTATCATTTCTTCTCCACAGTTTGTTGATGTTTTTCAGTCTGGTTTCTACTCCAGTTGGAATGAGACAACAACAACAACTGTCTAAAAACTCTGGGAAATACATCATGTTCAGTGTAATATTCCTTAAAATCCTTCATTCCTCCCAGAATCAGTCTCAGACTCGCTGACCTTCCCTGTCTGGAGCACCCACTCACACTGCACAGCTCCATAATATTCCAGGAATGACCAGTGGGAACCATCAAAGATTCTCCACTGAGACCAGTAAGACTGAAATTCCCTCAGACGACATGTTACATCTGCTGTCTGACACGGACAGTTTTATACAAACAGACTCGCAGCATCATGAGAGAAGACGTTTTTAGACTCCGGAGGGAACTGAACCCTCAACCTCGGTAGCTTTGACGCCTCCACAAGCGACAGGAAGTCACGACCGCTGTTACCAAGATGATGATGAAGGTGATCTGGTCAGAACACAGCGACCGACCAGTGTATCGATACTTTCTGAGTTCTGACAGGCTGATTATTCTCTCGATTAATCAATGAATCGTTTGTCTTTAAATGTCATTAAAGTAGTGAGAAATGCCTGTTTTAGGTTTTTAGAGCTCAAAGTGACGTCATCATCTTGTTTTGTCCGATCAACAGTTCAAAATCCAAAGATGTTCAGTTTACTGTCACAGAAAAGCTGCAACCAGCAAATATTTCACATTTTTGCTTAAAAAAATGACTAAAATGATTATTCGATCATCTAAATAGTTGCTGATTATCAAGGCTGCAACTAACAATTATTGACTAATCTGTTGATTATTTACTCAATTAATCCATTAGATGTTATATTATAAAATGTCAGATAACGGTGATAAACTGTCAATCACCGTTTCCCAAAGCCCAAGATGACTAAAAATAAAGACACCAGAACTTATTCCTATTTAACAATCCATCATCAGAATAGTTGATCAGCTTTAGTTCAGACTCTTCAACCTCTGAACTGACGTCTCTCGAGGAGGTTTGAACGTTATCTGCTGTTTATATAAAAGCATCAGGAGAGCAAAACTCCATAAAAACTCATCAGACGTGCTGCTGAAATATCAGATACAGGTATTACTGGTGCTGCTGTTCATGTGAATCAGCTGTTAGCGGCTCCTGTTTGCAGCGTAACAGACGACTGTCACTGATTACTGTGTTTCTAAGAGGATTAATGGAGGTTAATTGGTGACGGACATCAGAGATAATGATGTCATCGGGAAGTGTAAGTCACACTGAATGATGTCAATATGTTTGTTCAGATTTGAGTTAAATGACAGAAGAGCACAGTGAATATTTCATCCCCTACCTGCCTCTGTAATGTTTCTCCTGTCTGAACGGGCCGTGGGATCATTTTAGATGGCGATGCATCGATCCTACATTTACTCCGATACCAAGACATATACAACATGTATCTGTCTTTTCCCTCAAATATCCAAACCTTCCCACTAAATTGAATCTGTGCTCCATATTTTCTTTCACCAGTCACCTGAATCCTCCTTTTCTGAGCCGTTCTCTTCTATCAAGATGATTAAGCTTGAAATATTTGGTTGTTCCAATATTTCAAACTACATAAAGTCCATTTTTTGGCATCTCTAACTTTAAACTGTACTTAATTTATGCACAGTCACTGCTTGGTATAACAGAAACAATTGATTAATAGATAAACGGGAAATTGTTTGGCCACAATTTTGATAAATCGATCAGTTTAAGTCTTTTTTTTTCTTAGATAGAAAACTGAATATCTTTGTGTTCTGGACTGTTGTGAAGGACGTTTTTCAGCTTTTCAGATGTGAGACTGAAACGTTAAATTGTCATCAGATCAACATAAAGGTTTATATCTGAAAAAAAAAACTTGAGTTCATCAGTCTGATCGGTGCTTCAGCTCACATCAGGACATCAGACTCTTTTATTTTGAAGGGGTCATGCTACTCTTGAATCCACAGAAATAAATATGTCAGTAATTCTGTGTCTTTCTTCACAGCCTCTAAAAATGACCAAGTTTAGTTCAGTCTTTCAACACAACTGGCTTAAAAAAAGCCAAATTTAGTCGCCTGACCTTCTACTCAGGCTTTAAAAATACCAGATTTAGCTCCCAGGCTAAATACTTTAATCTCTTTGTCCCAATATTTTTGCTTTGAAAAGACCAACTAAAGCTCCTTGTCCCAATATTTTGAATTTAAAAAGAGCGAGGCTGACTCTCTGATCTAGTACCTCACCACCGTCTGGATATTAATTCTCGCTCTGCCTCTCCAGCCGCCCCGGCCCACACCTCCTGGGTTGAAAAGCACATTATTCCTCGGACAAGAATTTTTATGATCTGACTTGAGCTAAACAGCACGCCATGCGAGGCGCTGAGAGGATAGAATAAATAGGCGAAGCGAGACCGAGGAAAAACCAAACAAGCCCTAAGACGGATGGTCGTGTAAACAGTGGCCTGATATTTTATAAAAAGCGAGAGTGTGACATCTGAATAGTTAGCGGCTGGCTAACTTATTGCTCAACACAATCACAGGGATGATTAATAGGCAGGGGGTGACACTCAGCGCCGAACCCCCTTAGAGCTGCATAAATCACACCGTGTTTTCTTTACAATGATGTGGCACTTAGAGGAGGGAGGGAGGGAGGGAGGGGAGGGGTGAGACGGAGGGAGGGAGCCAAAGAAGAAGAAGGAGGGAAAAAAAAGAGAGAGAGAGAGAGAGAGAGGAAGAGAAGATAAAGACAAAAAAAAACAAAGACAGATTAGAGGACAAAAGGGGTGAAGGACGAGTGTAAATAAAGTGTAAGGTGGTAAAAGAAACAGAGAAAGGAGAGTGAGAGAATAGTAAAGAAAGAAAAAAGGTAAGAAAGTGGATAACAGGGATAAGAGGAGATAGAGAGATCAGGAAAAAGTAGGTAAAGGAAGGAAAAAAGGATGAAAGAGCGAGAAAAAGAGAGAGACGGAGGTAGAGCGAGAAGAAAGAGAAGACTGAAAAAGGAAAGAGAGGAGGAGGAGGAGGAGGAGAAAACAGAGAGAAGGGGAGAGATTGATGCAAAAGAAAAGAAGGAGGGAGTAAAAAATGTGGGTCCAGTTTTCCAGCTGTTTAATGTCAGTAACAGTTATTAGTTTGTCAGATAAGGTCTGTGTGTGTGTGTGTGTGTTTACATTAGTCTTAGACTGACTAAAGCCCCACTTAGTGCTCTGTGTGTGTGTGTGTGTGTGTGTGTGTGTGTGTCTCGAGTGTGTTTTTGTTACCTCGTTGGGACCTTTTCTGATAGAAACACAGACCTTGTTGGGACCAGTCGTCCTCACTGGGACGTAAGTCTGGTTCTAATGAAGTAAAACCTGGTTTCTGAGGTTCTGGTCCAGGTTAGTGAAGTAGAGTCCAGGTTTAGGTTGAGTCCAGGTTTGGGTATTTAACGGTTATGGTTGAGGTTTGGTCAATATGATGTCCTAACAAGGATAGCTGAACTAACCTGTGTGTGTGTGTGTGTGTGTGTGTGTGTGTTAAGAACTGATGGCTCTCACACATTTCATTGTCTACTTCACTTCAGCTAAATATTTGGCTCTAGTGTAAAAACACACCTCTCTCTCTCCTTTTCTTTTTCCTTCACACACACACACACACACACACACACACACACACACACACACGTAATCACAAACGCAAGGAAACACGTCGAGGTTACCAACTTGTGTGACGTGTGAATCCTTATTTAACTTTTAAGCAGTGAGCACAAGGACTGAAACACATCTAATGTTAAATCATATGAAGGTTGACGTCCGTCTGCTTCGGCGTCACACCGCTCCTCTTCCTCATGTGTGTGTGTGTGTGCCGGTATTTGATTGGCCGGCACAGTTTGTCACATTGTTTTGTTGATCGACTTTCCTGCAGGACGAACAAAGTCGCCATAGCAACGTGTGTCAGTTTCATTATGAGACATCTGAAGATCTTTTTATTCAACTTCACTAAAATATGTTTTTATTGTATTTTATTGCTTAATTGCAGCCTTTGATTTGTTAAAAGCCTTAAATGTTTTTATGTAGTTAATGTATGAAAAGTGTTTATTTATTACTAGTTTATTTTTAATGTGTGTATTTTTTATTTAATTTATTCACTTTTTCTTCATTTTATTTATTTATTTCGTTGTTTATTTATTGTGTTGTTGTTTTCATGACGATCTGCTGTCAACACATTACATCCACATTTATAAACTCGTCTTTTTCTTCCTGTTTCAGACTAAAACAGCGTTTTTTTTCTCCACGGCGGTTTCTGGAGTTTATGAATCTGACGGCGGCGGCTCGTTGTTGTTTCAGACTGTATGAAGGAAACGAAGCGATGACGTCAGCTGCTCTGTGTGGCGTTCAGGTTACTGACAAATAAAAGTTAAAAAGCTGCAACCAGCAAATATTTAGATTTTTTACTTAAAAAATGACTGAAACAATTATTCGATTATCAAAATAGTTGCAGATTAATTTTAATTTTTTATCAATCGACTGATCAATTAATTGACGAACTCTATTATATCTAGTTCATACATCATCGCTGCCAACGGTAGCTACTGTACTTTAACATTTATTTGCATTAATTCACTTATATAATCTCAGGTATTGTAATGAAAATATTGTATATATAGCTTTTTAATCTCATATTTAATTATTAGTTCTTTTATTGGTTCTTCTTACCTCTCAGGATCAAAGGTGGATCAATAACGTCTCACATTATCTTGATTCCACCTTTAACAACAAGCTGTTTTTCTATTATTTCTGTACACTTAATTCACAATAATCGCTGAGTTTTGCTTGTAAGTGACTCTACACACACTGATCACAGTCAGTACTGTACTTGTGTACCGGTGTGTCTGTCAGAGTGATGTCAGCTGACGGATGGCGGCGGAGTTGAGCGCAGCTTCCTCTCCGCTCGCTCGGCGTCTTTAAACAGAGCTGTTAAATGTCCTAACACTGTCAGCTCGTCTCCAGCAGCAGATTAAAAAAGCTGCTGCGTCTGAAACCCGCCAGACGTCCCAACGCAGAAAAACTACTAATATCTGCTGTGAAATATGACGGCTGTCGGGCCGGAGGAGAGGACGGAGCTCTGCTTTCTTTATTCTGAAGGTACAGTTTGTCTCGGAGGTTTGTCAGGACTGAACTTGTCTTGTTTCAGTCCGTTAACTACATGTTCTATTAGTCTGTAGAGTGATGCTCTACCGTCCATGTAGTCACTGGTTTCACTTCATTTCAGTCAGCAATAAAAGACTTTAAACTTTGGTAATCTGCCACAGAGAACACGTACGCTGAATTTTTATGTCATGTGGTAATGAAGTTTCCACAAAGTAAACTCTCTTTGTGTGTGTGTGTGTGTGTAAACTTCTGCTGATGGTTTATTTGGTTTTTACATCTGTGAAGCTGCGTTCAGCATCTGCTGCTCTGCTGTTTTTATGTCTCATTTGTACTTTGGACTTTAAGTTGACTTTAAGTTTTATAAAACTGCTCAGAATGTTCTTTAGTTAAAACAATACTACTTAAAATGCTGTAGTACTGAAAAGCTTTTAGATCCACCAGTAAAGTAAAGAATCTCTCTACTGTCGACTCTCTAATCAAAACATAAAACGCCCCCAAAAAATATTTAAACAAAGCTAAGAATGCATATTTTTTTGATTAATTCCTAAAACCCACTTTAATTCATGTTTGTGTCCACTTGGGGGCAGCACAACAAGCTGTAAACAACAACACCAACATATTATCACCTCAAGAAGCAGAAACAACACATTCATCAGACTCACTGTTAACTCTCTGTGTTCATCACAAGCGACACCTTTCAGCTTTAAAAAGGTGTTTAACACAAACCTTTAATCCCCAACACAGCTGAGATGACGAACCAGTAACTCAGTTAACTTGCTGTTTGTTTAATGGTTGGACTCCACTGGGAAAGGTGGAAACTGACCTCTCTCCCTCCACATGAACAGTACCTGTTTGAACCTGGCCAGCTCTTTTAAAGCTCGTCCCCACTGCTGCTTGTAGTGCAGCTTCGACTTGGTGGTCGACTCCAACTTCCTCTCCAGCTCCACCTTCATAACCACAGAAGAAGAAAAAAAATATATCACCTCCATCTAAAACTCTCTACTAGACAATCATTATACTGCTGCTGCTCGTTAGATAACAAACCTCAGTGATAATTACACACAGTAACTATAGTGAGAGCATAATATTCATCCATCTTTAGCTGTTTGTATGATTTAAATTGTGACTAATAAGACAAAGTACTAGTTAAATACCTTCTTCAGTAGATTAATCTGGATTAATAAACAGTGATTATCTTGGTATTGATAATAATTTAAAGTAGCTGATCACCTTCTCCAGAGTCAGCAGGTTGACCTCTGACTGCAGTCTGAACTCAGGTCGGATGTTTTGTTGTTCTCTGTAGAGCTGAAACTCTTTCTCCAACTGTTTATACCGAGACTCTCCGTCGGCAAGCTAGAGACACAGAAACAACAGAGAAGAGAAGAGGAAGTAGAGAAGACAACAGGAAGTAGAGAAGAGAACAGGAAGCAGAGAAGACAAGAGGAAGTAGAGAAGACAACAGGAAGTAGAGAAGAGAACAGGAAGCGGAGAAGACAAGAGGAAGTAGAGAAGACAACAGGAAGTAGAGAAGAGAACAGGAAGCAGAGAAGACAAGAGGAAGTAGAGAAGACAACAGGAAGCAGAAGATAAGAGGAAGCGGAGAAGACAACAGGAAGCAGAGAAGACAACAGGAAGCAGAGAAGATAACAGGAAGCAGAGAAGACAACAGGAAGCGGAGAAAACAACAGGAAGCAGAGAAGAGAACAGGAAGCAGAGAAGACAACAGGAAGCGGAGAAAACAACAGGAAGCAGAGAAGACAAGAGGAAGAAGAGTATAAACAGGTTGATATTCGTAGGTTAACATGAACATTTAGAACAGACTGTCTCTCTCTCTCTCTGTCTACCTGCTGCAGCAGCCTCGCTCTCTCCTCCTCCATCAGGCGGCCTTTGTCTCTCTCCAGCGCCACCCGGTGGTCACACTCCTGCTGCAGCCTCCTGCTGCTCTCCTGCAGCTCCTTCTGGGTCAGATCGTGCTCAGCTCGAAGCTCCCGCTGCAGCCTCTGAGTCTGAACACAGAGACACGCTCACTGTTAAAACACTGCAGATACTTTACATAGTGGAGCATAAAACTAAAATAAAAACTAAAACACTACTAGTTGCCACTCCGTAAATCAGAAGACTAAATGTTCTTAATAATTCAAATAATTATGGAAGCTCTACTGTCATCATACATGTTAAATTGTTTTCTTTTTAATTACTACACAGAATGTAATTTAACACTTTTATTTGTGAAAGTATGATGGAAAATGGACGATATGGCCTCCAGTTATTTATTATTATGATTTGTTTTTATTCTCTCACACACATTTTTCCACATATTCACCAGAAAAACTAACATTAATATAAAACATGGAGCAACAGAAACCAGCATAAAATTGAAGAATGAAACAGGATAAAAACACTAAAAGTTAATTTATTTCCATTACATCACTTTTTCTCTCTGTGCTTCCCAGCAGAATATAACAATCATTCCTATTGATACAGATCCTGTAGCAGCAGCAGTGACACTGTTTGCGCCCCACAAAAAAGGATTAAACAGCTTCCAGCAGCTCAGTTCACTGTTGAAACAATCCAACTTTCAGTTTATAAATGTAGAACATCTGACAGCCGCGACCACATACAAAAACCTTTTATAACCAAAATTACTGCTGACAGCAGAAAACACTTCAGACTGTTGTGCATAAAAAGACGTTTTAAACCCTCAAAGGTCTTTGTTTTTATTTATAGGAAAGTAAATTCAACGATTTTCAAGATGTTTTTAAAATCTGCAGACACACGGACAGTGTTGAAGTGTGTGAAGTGTGAAGTGTGTGTAGTGTAAAGTGTGTGTAGTGTGTGAAGTGTGTGTGAAGTGTGTGTAGTGTGTGTAGTGTAAAGTGTGTGTAGTGTGTGTAGTGTGAAGTGTGTGAAGTGTGTGTGAAGTGTGAAGTGTGTGTGAAGTGTTTGAAGTGTGTGAAGTGTGTGTGAAGTGTGAAGTGTGTGTGAAGTGTGTATAGTGTGTGTGAAGTGTGTATAGTGTGTGAAGTGTGAAGTGTGTGAAGTGTGTATAGTGTGTGTGAAGTGTGTATAGTGTGTGAAGTGTGTGAAGTGTGTGTAGTGTGTGTAGTGTGAAGTGTATACTGTGTAAAGTGTGTGTGAAGTGTGTGGAGTGTGAAGCGTGTGTAGTGTGTAAAGTGTGTAGTGTGAAATGTGTAAAGTGTGTAAAGTGTGTGTGAAGTGTGTGTGAAGTGTGTGTGAAGTGTGTAGTGTGAAGTGTGTGTAGTGTGTAAAGTGTGTAGTGTGAAATGTGTAAAGTGTGTAAAGTGTGTGTGAAGTGTGTGTGAAGTGTGTGTGAAGTGTGTAGTGTGAAGTGTGTGTAGTGTGTAAAGTGTGTAGTGTGAAATGTGTAAAGTGTGTAAAGTGTGTGTGAAGTGTGTGTGAAGTGTGAAGTGTGTGTGAAGTGTGTGTAGTGTGAAGTGTGTGTAGTGTGAAGTGTGTACTGTGTAAAGTGTGTGTGAAGTGTGTGTGAAGCGTGTGTAGTGAGTGTAGTGTGTGAAGTGTGTGAAGTGTGAAGCGTGTGAAGTGTGTGTAGTGTGTGAAGTGTGTAGTGTGTGAAGTGTGAAGCGTGTGAAGTGTGTAGTGTGTGAAGTGTGAAGCGTGTGAAGTGTGTAGTGTGTGAAGTGTGTAGTGTGTGAAGTGTGTGAAGTGTGTGTAGTGTGTAGTGTGTAGTGTGTGAAGTGTGTGTAGTGTGAAGTGTGTGTAGTGTGTGAAGTGTGTGTAGTGTGTGAAGTGTGTGTAGTGTGAAGTGTGTGTAGTGTGTGAAGTGTGTGTAGTGTGAAGTGTGTGAAGTGTGTGTAGTGTGTAGTGTGTGAAGTGTGTGATGTGTGTAGTGTGTGTAGTGTGAAGTGTGTAGTGTGTGAAGTGTGTGTAGTGTGAAGTGTGTGTAGTGTGAAGTGTGTAGTGTGTAGTGTGTCATGTGTGTAGTGTGTAGTGTGTGAAGTGTGTAGTGTGTGTAGTGTGAGAAGTGTGTAGTGTGTGTAGTGTGTAGTGTGAAGTGTGTGTAGTGTGTGTAGTGTGAAGTGTGTAGTGTGTGTAGTGTGAAGTGTGTAGTGTGAGAAGTGTGTAGTGTGAAGTGTGAAGTGTGTAGTGTGAAGTGTGTGTAGTGTGTAGTGTGTGTAGTGTGAAGTGTGTGTAGTGTGAAGTGTGTGTAGTGTGTGTAGTGTGTAGTGTGTGTAGTGTGAAGTGTGTAGTGTGTAGTGTGTGTAGTGTGTAGTGTGTAGTGTGTAGTGTGTGTAGTGTGAAGTGTGTGTAGTGTGAAGTGTGTAGTGTGTGTAGTGTGAAGTGTGTGTAGTGTGAAGTGTGTAGTGTGTGTAGTGTGAAGTGTGTAGTGTGTGTAGTGTGAAGTGTGTAGTGTGAAGTGTGTAGTGTGTGTAGTGTGAAGTGTGTGTAGTGTGAAGTGTGTGTAGTGTGTGTAGTGTGAAGTGTGTGTAGTGTGTGTAGTGTGTGTAGTGTGAAGTGTGTAGTGTGTAGTGTGTGTAGTGTGAAGTGTGTAGTGTGAAGTGTGTGTAGTGTGTGTAGTGTGTAGTGTGTGTAGTGTGAAGTGTGAAGTGTGTAGTGTGTGTAGTGTGAAGTGTGTAGTGTGAAGTGTGTAGTGTGAAGTGTGTAGTGTGAAGTGTGTAGTGTGTGTAGTGTGTAGTGTGTGTAGTGTCGGAGGTGAGTCTGACCTCTAGCTCGGCCTCTGCCAGCTGTTTCTCTCTCTTCTCCAGATCAGACAGAGTTTTCTGCAGCTGCTCCTCCAGCAGGTTGTACTCCACCTCCTGCACACGCACACACACACACACACACACACACACACACACACATTAAAATGTTCCATCGTCTCTATCAACACTATCAATATTATCATATTTATGAGTGTATCAAGGTGTGAACTTCACCTTCTTCTTCACCAGAGCTTCTCTCTCTCGGTCTCTCCTCCTCCACTCCTCTGCCAGCGCCTGCATGTGGACCAACTCCTTCTTCCTCAGCTGAAACACACACACACACACACACACACACACACACACACACACACACACACACACACGTTATACTTTACTTCTGTTCATATTTAAAACAACACAAATGACGGACAGCGTGATGGATGATGGATAGACCCGGGTCGTTAAACGTGTTTATATGAAGTCAGAGACCAACAGAAGTGCTAAAACGATTAGTTGATTGATCAGTCGATCAACAGAAAATCAATCTAAAACAATTCTGATAATCTAGTAATCATTTCTTCATCCATCAGTCAAAAACTCCAAACACACTCTGGTTCCAGCTTATAAAACATGAAGACCTGCTGCTTTGTAAACTGAAGATCTTTGAGCTGTAAACTGTTAATCAGACATAGTGAGACGTTTAGAAACGTCATCGTGGGCTCTGTGATGATCAATCAAAGATATAATCAATAGGTTCATTTATAATGAAAATAATCATTAGTTGCAGCCCTTTAAAAATAAAGCTAACCTTCATTTTTAATTCATAACTATAGTAAACTGTAGTGATATAAGTTTGTTTTTCAATGCTTAAATAACATTTGATGAGTTGTAATAATTAAAAAAAAAAATAAAATAAAAAAAAAATTATATATATATATATATATATATATATATATATATATATAATTAATTAGTAATATAATTGTGCATGTATAAATAAGCATGCTGTTTTATTTTATATTATCTATATATTTTATACAGTTTATTAATGTATTATTTATTTATTTAAAGTCAACACTGTGTCTCTGTATGTTATTATTATTATTATTATTATTATTATTATTAATATTATTATTATTATTATTATTATTATTATTATTATTATTATTATTATTATTATTATTCGAGTCGTCATCGTCACCTGATCATCGAACAGATCCTCCTGCTCCTCCTTCCACAGCTCCAGCTCCAGGGCCGTGCGATACTCCAGAGTGTCTCTGGGGGCCGTCGGGGCCGTCGGGGGGGTGGCGGGGCCCGGCGGTGCGGGGGGCGGGCTGGGTGGAGCGGGTCTGGGTGCTGCGGCCTCGTTCTGATGACGATAGACGATAAAAACGGGTAAAAGATCATCAGAAAACCTCAAAACGCTGTGAGAGTCTCATAAAGGCTCTGACAGGATTATTATGAGAAAAAAACAATAACAACCGTCAACTATGATTCTGATCACTGTGATCAAAAACATTCTGATCTAAAAACTCATTTAAAACTTAAATGAAAAACTGAAGAATGAAAACATTTTGATGCAAAATGTCTTTAAACATTTAAACAATAACTTGACTTTTCTATTATTAATGTGCAGATGAAACATCAGGCTGAGTTCAAACACTTGGTGATGGAGATGAATCTGTTCACTGTATCAGCTGCAGCAGATTGTAAATTTTTGTTTTTCATCTCAAAGTCTCAACAGTAAAGAACAAGCTGACTGAAGTTCAATTCTGTATTTTGTAGATTTGAAACAATCGTCAGAAAGTCAATCAGCAACTATTTTGATCATCTAATGAGGTTGTTTCATTAATTTTTCAGCAAAAATGCCAAAATTTCACTGTCAAATGTGACAATTTGATGCTTTTGTTTGTTACATCTGAATATTTTGAGCTTTTGAACGTTTGGTCAAATAAAAACACTTCTGAACATGTTTTACTGTTGTCAGTCTTGCTTAAAGGTCTGAGGTGAAAACTTACGTGACCTCACATCACACACAGCTGTCTCACCTGTGAAGAGTCGGACACGATGACCTCTCTGGCTTTAACCAATCCCAGGTCCTCCAGCGTCGCCACGTAGCTCAACTCTGCCACCTTCTCACTGGGACTGAAGGACCGAAACACAGAAGTTAAACCTGCATTAACTCATGTTTTGTGTCTGCTAGTTTATTTCCACATCCAGCAGTTACGGAGCAACATTATCATTCATGTGGAGTCGTGTTTCTGTCCACCTGGTGAATGTAAGTCCAATATTCACTCTCTTTCAGCTCTGTTTCTGCTCTCTACCAACTCCTGAGGGAAATATCTGGCTCTTTAGCTGCTAAATGCTCCACTATGTTCACCAGCTAGTCTACAGCTAACTGTGTCTGTTTGCTGTTTGGTGCTGTGCAGGTAGTGAACAGCGGCTTTTTACAGCTTTTCCTCTGAAAACAGCTGCCTGCTGCGGCCAAAAACGACACTATAAGAGCGCTGAGAGTGAAATAAAACAGTTAAGTTGCAGCTGGACAGATAAACAATGAGCTGAAACTCACTATGAAGCTCCGTAAAGCCGAGGGGACACATTAGACACCGTTATAAAAATATAACCATCACACAGCCGCAGTCAGTCAGTCTGTACTGTTTCTCACCACTGTGCTCTGACGACGGGGATCCGGTCCTGGTGAGTTTGTCTCCAGCTCTGCTCTCCTGTCGATCCCTGCAGTCGACTCCTCTCACAGCTCAGCAGGTGAGACAGCTGGATGGAGGCTCGTCCTATCAGCTGGTCGATGCTGGAGTCTCTGTGCCAAACCTCCACCACCAGAGGAACTCTACGACACACACACGCACACACGCACACACACACACACACACACACACACAGAGTTACACTGACACCTGAACAACTACAACTAACTCTACTGTTATTACTGAGACATGAAACGTGTTGAACTGCTCTTACTGCACCACCTGCTGGCCAAAAGTCACAAACAACAGCAAACAATGATCATTACAATATCTGAGAGTACGTCAATGACACATTAATCTGTCAAACAGCTGATATATCAAAACATAAAATATATTAAACAGAAATAATAAATCAACACAAACTCATTAATATATTTGAGCTACAACAACATTAACTTGCACTTTTTATGGGGCAACTCTTTATTTAGTGAAGTGTTTTGTGTATTATATTATTATATGTATTATTTTTGTATTTATTGTTGGTTATACACACACACACACACACACACACACACACACATATATATATATATATATATGTTGTCTGTAAATTAAACTGCCCCTCAGAGACATTAAAGCTGCACTCTACTCTAGATTTATCTCATATAAAAAACAAACACTATTAGAATATAACAAATAATTGTATTTTGAAGAGAGAAAACCTGAGACAACATGTACGTATGTGTGCATCGTCTTATTTAAGTTTAATCCTTATTTCTTTTTAAAACATAAACATATCAGATAAAAAACAAGACAATGAACAAACAGTTGTCGTCTTTGTTTGGAGCAAACAATATAAAATAAATCACATCATCAGTGATCAGTCTACCGGTATGCTAGATGTAGATGTGTGTATATACATTAAGCAGTGTGTGTGTGTGTGTGTGTGTGTGTGTGTGTGTGTGTGTGTGTGTGTGTGTGTGTGTGTGTGTGTGTGTGTGTGTGTGTTGTGTGTGTTCCTACCTGAGGAAGGTGTCCTGTAGTTGTTGTGGCAGAGCAGCGAAGTCGAAGGCGCAGTAAGACTGAGGCAGAGACACCTCCACGTTCCTCTGCAGCTCCACAGGAGGGTTGGTCATGATGGGAGCTGCACTGCCGAAGAACTGGTACGAATACCTGACACACACAACACACACACCACAAACACACCACACACACACCACACACACGCCACACACACGCCACAAACACACCACAAACACGCCACAAACACACAACAAACACACAACAAACACACGACCTTTATTTCACAGCAGGATACAGTAAAGTACTGGACTATTCTAGGGGCTTAAATATTAAATACAGACAGAGAAGAGTGTCGATGATGTTGATAGGAAATTCTCAGCCTCAGTAATGTAAAAAAAAGAAAAAAGATGCTTTTATTTACCTTTTTTAGCACAATTAACACAGAAAAAGTTGCATTTTGTTGTAACTGTTTGTCTTTTAATCTAGTTTGAAGTTTTGGAACTACAGTTCCCATAAACATTTAGGGGATAAATGCAGGAAGTAACGTTGCAGTGGAGTCGGTGTGAGTCAGCTGTCGGCTGCACCTGAGTCTGTTTATATTCTAACAGTCAGCATGAAGAGTCCTGATGAAACAATGATACTGTGATGATTTTCAGGTGAATTATAAGAACATTTTCAAGCTGCTTTTCATTTAACTGTTATGATAATAATGAGCTCACCAGCTTCACCTAATATGAAAACAAATATACCAGAAATGTCCACTGTAAATGTGAGACTGTATGTTTGTCCCTCTTTGTCTTTACAGTGAAGCTTGTGAGTAAAGGAGAAAGCTAAGCTATCAGACTGATATGTGGATGAACTTCATGAGACATTTTTCATAAACATTTATAGTTTTGTCTCCAACAGTTCAGAGCAGTTTTTCACCTGAGCGTAGCAGCGATGGGATGCGTCAGGCTGAGTTTTCCGAGGCTGCGGAGGTCCAGAGAGAAGCAGTAGTGATGGGCGGAGGACGGGATGGACACTTTGGGAGCAGAGACGCTGACGGATGACGCTCCGCCTTCTGCTGCTGCTGCTTCAGTCTGAGCAGGAACGTCCAGATCTGCAGCTGGACACAAAACACACAAAAACACACGTTTCACGCTACATCTCTCAGTCAGCAGAGGTTTCTACTGCATCTGTCTGAAAAGGACAAACACCTGCAAGTCCCGCCTGCTGTTTGGCATGTCGGAGCTCCTCCAGAAGACTCTCTGCCTCGCTCTCTGTGTGAGAGGAAGGAGGAGGAAGAGGAGGACCGAGAGGAGAAGAGGAGGCGTCGGGAGGTTTTCGGACTGGAGAGGAGCTTCGAGGTCTCTGTTCAGCAGGAGGAACAGAGGGAGGGACGGAGTGTGTCTTAGCTCCACTTCCTTCTTTCCTCCCTAAAGCCTGGAGGAAGGACAGGAGACGATATGGCTGTTAGCAGCTGTGATGGTGGCGATTAGCCCCCAATGTCATCAGTTGTATAATATTAGAGACGTCCAAAATGTAGTTTAGGACAAAGAAGAGCCTGATAAACAAACACAGCTACATTTATGATTAATAAGAGTGAGAGTCTACAGCCATGCTAGCAGCTCAGAGAGGCTGTAGTTATGTACAGCGCTGCGTTAGCATGCTAACATGCTGATGTTTAGCAGAGGAACCAGATGTGCACATCAAGTAAAAAATGATTGATTGCAGAGTACAAAGGAGTGAGTTCTGCACATTGTTAAGCTCCCAGTGTGTAGACCTCACTCCCTCTGTAACATGCTGATGTTCACCATGCTAGTTTAGCATATTAGCATGCTAACATTTGTAAAAGAAAAGCACAAAGTGCAGCTGAGGCTGATGGGAATGTCATCAGTTTTGCAGGTTTTATATGAAAAGTTTCCACAGCAGGAACAAGAATCGTTTAGACCAGCAGCTAAGTTCACAAGAATTTGCCGAATTTCAAGAACGGTGGCAAACTCAGATAAACAGTTTACATACAGACATCTTTCATGTTATTAGCTTAACCAGCAGCTGTGGTTGTGTACCAGCGGTGGATGGGACGCTGCAGGAAAATCAGATGGAAATATCACTTTTCTACATGTTTATGCTTGTTGAACAGGTGTTTTAATAAAATATTTATTGGCTTTTTACTCGTAACGGTTTCGTTGCACTTTATTAACGTTATGTTTCACTTCATCCATCAGTGTATATTATTTTCAGGTCTTATATATGGATGTATATGTAGGTATTTTCTTTCCATACATTGGGTTGTAAAGGTGAAGGAGCAAATGGAGACAGAAAAGAGCAGAAGAGACGTGTTACTCTATAAATATAAGCTGGAAATAGACCAGAATGCACTGCAGCTGAGAGGTTTATGAGCAATATGCATGACTCTTCCTGCACCATTATTAATATTATTATCAGTCTCCACATTCTACAAGATCAACAGTGTTCTTTTCTCTAAGAGCTGTCAAAAAGCTTTAACTAAGGCTGCCGATTACGTTCTCAATAAGTCAATTAAGTCTATAAAATGTCTGAAAACAGTAAAAGAATCAAAGATGATGTCTTCAAATGTCTTATTCTGTCCGATCAACAGTCCAAAACCCCAAAGATATTCATCTGACAATATATAAAAACACAAAAAAAGTAGCAAATCCTCACATTAGAGAAGCTGCAACCAGAGAATTATTGATGTTTTTTTTAAAGAAAATTACATTTACTCTATTAGCAAAATAATTGTTGTATCATCACAACTGTTGCGGCTGTTTCTTTTACTCCATCAGATGTAGAAAACAGGCACAACAACAGTAAACTACTTCACTGAAATCACAATATTAGTCTAAAGATTAGAAGTAACTGCACAGAACATCAGTTTTCAGTTGTTATAAAAGTATAAATCAGTGCGTACCTGCGGTGTGACCTCCTCCCTCCGGAGGGTGACGGCCACTCCGACGGTCGGCTGCAGGTCCGCAGGAAGAGCCGGCAGCGTCTGCTTGATGCGTTTGAGAGGTTGGAGCACGAACGCTCCCTCCACCGTCGCCGCCTTGTTCTCCAGATCCACAGGAACGTCCGACAGAGCCGAGAGAGAGACGTCCGTACCGCCCAGAGAGTGATTCCCGCAGCAGAGGTGGATCTGAGGACGGACGGGAGACGTATGAAGACCGGTAAACAGGTAAACAGGTAAACAGGTAAACAGGTAAACAGGTAAACCAGTGGGTCAGACTGGTCGACTCTCACCTGTAAACTGGGCTGCTGAGCCAGGAAGGCGTTGAGGACCTGTTTGCTGCTGCGGATGCGTACGGAGGCGCGCTCCGGCTCAAAGTCGGGGCTCAGCAGGTTGTGGAAAGGCTCGCTGGTGATGTCGTTCCCCAGTAAACAGTAGTAGAAGAAGAACTCGGAGCCCTCTGCTGACAGTTTCATGGTGCTGGGGATCAGCTGCAGGAAACAACGAGGAAACAGTTTAATTTGAATCAATACTGGACACTCTGACCTGCATTAATTGATGGTTTTGGTTACTGGGAGTAGTGGAAACAAACTGGAAATATAATAGTTTTGACTTAAGACAACATTACAGCCAGTCTATAAATCACTGCATGATATAATAACCTGTATCAGGGTTTCTGCAGGTTCACGAAATAAATTTAAGACATTTTAAAACCACATTAAACACAACTTGTTTACTTTTTTCAAAAGTCTTAAAGGTCAAAGAATAAAAGTTAAGGAAATCCAGTAGGGACCTACATTTATTAATTAATAACTACATGAATTAATTCCCATTCATATCACATGTTGTCAGTACTTCCTGCTGTACAAACAATAATTCCAATATAATTTATCAGTTAATATGACCTGGACCCAGAAGAGTGTTTTATGATGAAAAATTTAAAACATTAAATGAAAATAAAAAATGAAAATGACTGGTTGGAAGTTCCACTGTCACACTTCTAGTTTATAGATGTAGAAACGTCTCTAAATAGCCACAAACACATAAAGAAGTTAATGTTACTCTCAGCAGGAAAAAGACAATATTAAACACATTTAGACAGGAAATATAAGAATCTTTAAAACCTGCAGCTGTGGACAGTAAACACAGGATCCAGCTGGATCATCAATCAGTCAATTAATCAGAATATCACAGACTAACTACATGTGTGACATCGTGAACATGTTTTAGGTTATAAAAACCAAAACAACGAGCTGAAAGATGCTAAACACTGTGAGTTTGATCATTGTTTGATACAAAAATATTGATTAGAGCAGCTTTCATTTGTTGAGTTAGTCAGAAACAGACATGTATTGATCTTTACTGATACTGTGTATCTGTCACTAGTGTCAGATGTCAACTGATTATTTTCTAATCATTCATCTGTAAACTAGATGAACAAAAACAGCTTCACAATTAATGCTGCAACTATTTATTATTACTATTGATTAATCTGTTGATTATTTTCTTGTATTATTGATTAGTTGTTCAGTCTATAAAATGGTGAAAAATGTTAATTACTGTTTCCTGAAGCTCAAGATGCAACTTCAAGTGTTTTGTTTTGTCTCGACCGACAATAATAATACAAAGATATTCAGTTTATGATCACAGACGACTAAAAAAACCCAGAAAATATTCATATTTGAGAAGCTTTTTCTTTAAAAAAAATGACTCAAAACAATTAATAGATTAGTTGGCAAATAACTTCCTGTTGACTAATAGATTGTTACGGCCGTAGTGTTGTGTTTGTTTCTTCCTGCTCTCACCTGTGTGATATATATGTATGTATATATGTATGTATATATATATGTGACTCTCTTCATCCTCTGGATTCATTTCAGAGACGTAAAACTGATTAATCGACTAATCGCTGCAGCTTTATTAACAGTTAAACCAATGACATCATGTTTTAATCAAAGGCTTCCTGTCAGTGAGAGACTTCAGGTTAAAAGTGATGAAAGAAATCGGTTTAATTTGGCGGTGAAGACAGTCGATGGCGTCGTCTATGACTCTCTGGAGAACAGACGTCTGCGTTGAAGCAATAATGTTTTAACGACGATTACAACCTGAGATGTTCTTCTGCTGTCGTTCTATCATCAATCTGTGCTGCACATTCAGCACATTTACAGTTATTTTGTGATAAACTGCTGTAATTTTCCTTCTTTAATTGTTTATTCAGCTTCAGTTTGACTTTTCCCAGAATGAAAAGTGGAAAAAGCAACAACAGCGAGAACAAAGACGGAGAGTTTACAGCCAAGAAAAAGTGACCGTTTCTCCGTTTTCTCTTATCAAACTTGATTCCAGATGCTGGAAACGTGACGTCATGTTGTTCAACATTCATCCAGTTATCAGGAATAACAAAACGTTCACACTCAGAGGTCAGAGGGAGAGTACGGGACCGACCTGTTCTAGTTTGGTAGCGAACGCCACGGTGACGGACAGGACGAACATGTCAGAGCAGTGATCTGCAGGTCCCACCTGATGGTAACCCTGGTCTGGGACCAGTACAGCCTCCAGCTTGTCTGGGAGAAGCTCGGTTACTGCTGGGGAGCCTAAAACAGCAGGACAGAGACCAGTTCACACAGACAGGCAGGAAAAAGAGAAGAAGAAAAGAATATAAGACAATAAAAAGTTAATTTGCACAAAAGTACAGCGAGCAGAGACGACGAGTCCTCATCAAAGGATGATTCTCTGTAAGAACTGGAACCTTCTCACATTAATAGTCTTTGCACATCAAGGACGGTTTTTTTCGTATGTTTTTTTAATCCACCTCAAAACGCTGCAACATACAGACCAGATGATGATCAATAGTCATCCTGTGATCAGTCTGTGTATAACAGCTGATAGTATCAGTGTTTCCAGGCTGTGTTGTTTGTGTGTACGGTGGCTCTGAGTGGTCAAACAACTCTGTAAAGGTTTTTGACGGATGCAAAAAAAACGCAGAAAATCGAACCTGTTCCGAAAACTTTAACGACGGACGAAACTTTTGGAGTCGTATCAACATGCTGGGCAGTAAAGTACACCCCCGCAGCCCCTGCGAGGCGGGGGGGAGGGCCCCGCCTGTAAAACAACTATCTTTTTTTTTTTTACCACAACGTAGGGTTCAGGTCATGATATTGTCTGTATTTTGAACATAAAAATAAAATAAATATTTAAAATAAAATAAAAAACTTTACTGGTCCATAGTTTCCTTTGTTTGATACATCAGGGATTTTTGGTCCAATTAAAACATTAGGCAGGAAATTCAAATCAATACAACTCAGTGACATCATCGGCACCGCTGTCAGAGACACTTAGAGAATGAAACAACACAACAAAGAAAAATCTGCAGAATTTTCTGCCAAACTTACAAAAATCACGACTATATTTGTAACGATAAATCCTGTCAGACGTGAAGAAGGATGCAGTCTGTTAACAGGTGGGTTCCTGCGTAGCTGATATACAGTTATCGACCATTTTGGCAAGATGAACAGTTATTAAACAGCCTTATTGTGTGAAGTTAGTTAGCCTGTATGTTACGCTGAGTTTTTTCAGAATAATGTTATAAGGCTTTCATATCGCCGAACCTACGGGGAATTTATCTTTAGGCACAAAAACGGCCATAGACCCCCCCCTTAAAAAAAAATCTAAATATTTTTATTAAGGGCCCACTCAAGGATAGCCGCGGGGGGGGGCATTGGAAGTTGTATTTATTTTTTAACGTGCAACAATTTTGGACAAAGAAAACAGACTTGGTGTGCAAAGACCTTCAGACTGATTTTATTGTTTTTGTTTCAACTTTTCAAAACATTTAAATCTTCTGTTTTAGAGCCCTGCTGATGTATCAGACCAATAATTTTCATGTTATCAGAGACTTTAGTGTCTTTCTGCAGTAAATCAGCTGATGAGGATCCAGGAGATTGAACTGAAATGTCAGAGATACGTCTGGGAAGATTTAAAACTGGTCAAGAAAGATCAAAAATTCTGATTTACTGACTTTTATCTCTAATCAGAGTCAAGGCTTGAAACACTGGATCGTTTCCCATAATGCAACTCAATCCCGTCTCTCTCGGTTAGATCGATGGCCGGTCGTCAGTGTTTTTCACAGATTGAGTAGTTGTGTAACACACTTGAATCCAGATGGAGTGTTTGCAGAGAGAGAGAGAGAGAAGAGGTCTAACAGACTGACCCCGATATGACAACCCTGATTAGACCGAGAGTAAAACATGAAATACTTCACAGTAAAGCACAACATAAATCTCACATCTGTGTATCTTGTCGATCACTCACACGCTCTCCTGTCAAGACTCTTGGAAGCCGTCCCTCCCTGTCCTGATTATTTTCCCCTGACAGCTCCTCATGCTCTGTGACAGCAGAGGTTCTTTGGCGGCTTCACAGATGATTCAGTCACTTTCAACTATTTTCACTCATCATGAATTAATTTCCTCTTTGGCAACAGAAGGTTACAGGAGCCGTCAGAAACTGCTGTAAGTTGAGCAGGACTTTGTGAATACTTCAGGGTCTGACTCACTGACAGACCAACCATAAATGGACTTGAAATACTCGCTGCCTAGCAACAAGAAGGCTACAAACAACCCATAATGCAACACTCACTGTAGGAGACACTGTTTACATTTTTTTTTTAAAAAAGATCTGACGTCGTGGATCTTTATAACTGTTTAGTTCTTGGATGTAAAACAATCTTTGCTTTTTCAAACACAACTTCCAGAAAATATTCAGGCCGACGTGATATTTTTAGACATTTTTTCCGTCTGCGTGCTTCATCACAACCAATAATACTGAAGTCATAAAGCAGACTGATTATATTTATTATATTTACATATTTCAAACTCTTTTTTTTTTTTGCTTTGTACTGTTTGTTGTTGTATGTTTTGATTGTGACGGACTTACAGACGCACACTGTCCTTGTTCAATAAATCAAATCAACACTGTGACAAAGTCCGATCCCAGATAACCCTGACGATGACCTCACAGTGACATCATCAGGGTTATTTTCTCAGACTTGACAAAAACTCCTCCAGACGCAGAAATCAAGATAAGAGTGTTTTCACAGGCCGAGACGAGTAAACTGATCCTGATTAGAGCTCAACGAGATGTCGGGAAAAAATATCATTTATTATGATTATTTTAACAGATATTACAGCTGTGATATGAGTGAGAGCTGCTGCATTCAGAACTAACTCTGGTGCATTTATGTTGAACACTCAAACACACAGCGGGCCAACGTTGATATTTGCATATTTGCCAGGTGTGGATTTTAATTCCAAAAGTTTCTCCGTAACACACAGATGTGAGTCGACTCCCCGGATGAAGACTGACAGCTGGGTCAGCTGCTCTCGTCCGCAGCGAAGGGAGAATGCAACCAAATCTTTTCCCTTTTCCATCAGCTGGTCATATAAGATCACATGTGAGATCAGTTACCGTGTTTCTGCTCAGGCTCACATTTGAAAATGTTTGTTTTTCCTCCGGGACACACGAGGTCACAAACTTTTCATCATGCACTTTTTCACAAAAACGAGTCTTTACAGCAGCCTCACTGTGTCATGTGGCTTTTTTGAAACACAGTCTGTTGTGAAACCAAACTTCTGTCGTGGTGTTTCGTTTCATAGTGTCGTCAAATGTTGGTTAAAACCACGTTGGCTCCACATACAAGACAAACAGGTCCCACCTGTCCACAAAGCTCCTGTTTTCTGTCTTTCTTTTCTTTGGGAGGGCTAGCACGGTGCCAGTAGTAGAGGAGAGCAGAGCATTCTGGGACTTGTAGTATTAGCGGTACATGTGCTGTATAATACCAGCGGGCTCTAGTAGTCATTTGGTATTGGCTGGACCAGAGTTTGACACCTCTGCTCTACATGGTCCCAATAAATACAACAGTCCTGATTTTAGTGGGAACGGTAATTTTTATATTTCATTTTCGCTAAAAAAAAATAAACAAATGATGATGATGTAATTTTTTTTTGCTGGGTCTGAACTGACAGCATGTTCTCTTACGTCTCTGCAGCACCACAGTGTTTCATATATAACGGTTTGTTGAGACACGTTGGTGATTTGGATGTCGCTTTTGGCCATATTGCAATTTCAATAATTCAATTAATTGTTCAGCCCTAATCTTAATGAGTAAAAAACAAACAAAAGTTTATATAAAGGGAACAAACAGTGTTGTTGAAGCAGCTGACCTTGTCGAGGCGGGGCCTTCTTGGCTTTGAACCTATCAGGAGAGGGTTCGGAGGGCTTGGTGTCGTTCTCCAGCATCACGCTGATGAGGAGGGCGGGTCTCTGTTTGGTGTATTTACTGCTCAGCAGCGGATACCAGCGAGGCTCCTGACACAAACACACAGGAAAACACACAACCTGTCACTCTTATCAGACCAGAATCTGTATCTAACTGGTCTTCACCCAGTCAGGAGGAAGAGCAGCTTTACCTGTTTGACCTCTTGTACCGATCGGAGGTCGAGGACGATGTAGCCGACGTTCTCTTTCCTGTTGCTGACAGAGTCGACAGCAAAACACTGAAGCTTGATGGGAGTTCTCTGCAGCCTGGAGGACGACCGACAGTTTACTGACATTTATAGAGATGAAAATATTAGTCGATCGAAAGAAAATTAATCAGCAAAACTGCCCAGATTTCACTGTCAAATGAGACTATTTGATGCTTTTATTTGTCATATATGAAGATAAAGTGAATATTTTTTGCTGCGGACCTGTGTTGGTGCAGCGTCCTGCGGTCCAGCTCCCAGGCCAGCTCGGTGCTGAACTGCGGCTGATCTCTGTGCTCCACCGGGTCTGTGGCCAGCTGCTCGCCGTCGAAGCTCGCCTGGACCACGAGGCTCAGCCGGGGACTCTTCGGGAAGTGACGACCTGGGAGGAAGAAGAGAGAAGTTACAAACTGACAACTGACATCACCTCCAGCAGCGTCACGTCAGACGCAGAAAGGTTTTAGCTGTCGACTGTCCTGATTTATTTCCAACAACAAGTTGTCTCATAAAGTAGGAAAAGTAGATGATAAATGAGTCTTTTCTACAGGTGGTCGGCCTCAGAGTGACTTTATATTTACTGGGCAGGTAAAGGAATTACAGCTTTCTTTTGTAGTAATAGTGTCAGCTGTCATCAAGCATCATTTGGAGTTTGTTTGTTGTTTTTCCACATCTGTATTTGACATCAGTACTGACAAAATTAAATAACATTCACAACACTTTCAAGCAAATCCCTCAATGTTGACAGTGTGAATATATTTCAGTACTTTCATTTAATATTGACAGTTAAGCGTCTTCGTGGTCGGGGTTAGTTTGGTCGGTGGGTTATGGTTGGTTATGAGAAACAGATTTCAACACAACAGGAGAATTTTGACAAACTACTTATCAATAACGAGGATTCAATAACCAATCAACACTGAGTTGTTACAGCTGAATAAGTGCAGAAGATGACATCACTGTACTGTCATACAGATGTTAACACCAGGAGAGCAAAATATCCAAGCTTGAAGTTCACAATGACTCTGTATCACTGACCTCTATGACTCAGCAGATTCTGTAATGATGAGTCACCAACTCTTGACAGTTGAGGTGTTGAGATATAATTAATAGCTTCTGCTGTCACAGCTGTCAATGTTTTGGACCCTTAATACTATGAAGTCACAACTTATAGTAACAGCTATCAAAGCTTGTCACTGTTTCTGGTTACAGCTGTCAAAATACAATATATGACCATGATTAAAACAAGCTGAGACTGTAACATAATACAACATAGACGTTGTGTTTGTCATGTTTCAAGTTTCACATGTCTGTGACGTGATTTCACTTCCACCTGAGACTGAAATCACCTCTAAACTTCTGAGACGGTCTCATTTACTTTCCTTCTCTCAGACTTATCTCGTGACCCTTTGGAGGAGGGCGACCCCTAGGTTGGTAACTAAAACAACATTTTACTGTTAGAGGACAGGTTCACAATAGTTCAAGTGTGTATTAAACCAGCAGTCAGGTGTCCATATGAGCAGTGAAAGAGGTTTTCCTCACTGTAATCATTCCTCCTGTTCATACTGGATATTAAAAGATCCTTCAAATGTGCTTTTAATGGAAGTGATGGAGGCCAAAATCCACAGTGTGTCCACACAGTCATTTAAAAGTCTCTGTGAAGCTTCTATTCAGCTTCAGCAGTCTGAGTTAGTCATATCAAGTGGATATCTGACACAATTACAGTCTTTTTAGCATCAAATTCCCTCTTTGTGTTTCCTCGGACAGTGTTTCCCTGTTGAGCTGCAGGTGGAAGTATAGTAACAAAAAGAGGGACTTTGACACTAAAAAGACTGAAACGTTGAAAGATATCTACTTGATTTGAAGCCTCATATTAGCTTCAGATAAACTTTTAAATACATCTTTGCACAGAAGGAGGACTGTGGATTTTATCCTCCATCACTTTCATTGTAAGTGCATTATGAAGGGATCTTCAAATGGTCAGTATGAACAGGAGGAATGATTACAGTAAGAAAAACATGTTTAATGTTTATTTGGGCTCCTGACTGTTGATTTAAGACACACTTGTAAACTGTGAAACTGTCCTTTAAATACCAAACAGCAACAGGTTGCTTCCAGTCAGCTGGTTCGTACGTTACTAATGACACTGATGTATGCGAGTAACGTTCCTGCAAAGCAACTTATATCGACTAACACAGTTAACATATACTGTATAATTCACAATTTACAAGCTAACCTTAAGTCTCCCCGTTAAGCAGGTTATCCTCCTGAGCTTCTTACCTTCCAGGATGGACACAACGATGAGAAGTTGGTCTGTCTTCGAAGCCATGTTGACATTTGTAACAGTTAACGGAAAACTTTCCAACTGTCGGTTCAAACTTCTCTTTACACCTTCGTTTAACTCCGAAATGTCCTGATGTGGAGAGAAAAAAAAACTTACACACGGCAGAGGTTTTGTTTACAGAGAGGAGGCTGACTGTCCGTTACAGGGAGGCAGCAAACAGCCGCTTTGTTGTCAAGCTTTGGCGCCACCCATTTTGTTTCAACAGCGGAAGTGATGATGGAGGCGCGCATGCGTAGTGCGCCCTCTGCTGGAGGGAGGCGGAACAGCACCAACACAACTGCTACTAGTACTGCTGCTACTGTTCGGTGTTGGGAGACGTACTGAGATACTATATTGAGGAACTAGAGGCATTTTGCGAGGAAAAATGGGAGAAAATTACAAAATACAAGCATTGAAAGACTTTTATCTGGCTATGACTGAAATAATTGTTTTTGGAGCCAAGGAAGAACATTTAAAAGTCAGCACTCAGCTTCAATCTATAATGTTAAAAACTACAAGCCAGAAATCTTGTAGTGTAGTCATGTACTCAGACTTGAATTTCAACAGCCACATTAAGACAATTACAAAGTCAGCTGACTATCACCTGAAGAATATAATAATATCAAGAATTAAAGGACTTATGTCTCAGCAGGATTTGGAAAAACTTGTCCTGCATTTATCTTCAGTATTGACTACTGTAACACTGTCTTCACAGGTCTCCCTAAAAAATCAGCCATGACGCTGCTGCTCGAGTCCTCACTAAGACCAAGAATATGGATCATATCAGTCCAGTTCTCAGATCTTTACACTGGCTTCCTGTCTGTCAAAGAAGTGATTTTAAAATACTGCTGTTGGTTTATAAAGCACTGGATGGTTTAGGGCCAAATACATTTCTGATCTGCTGCTACATTATGAACCATCCAGACCTCTCAGGTCATCTGGATCAGCTCTGCTTTCTGTACCCAGAGTAAAAACTAAACATGGAGAAGCAGCTTTCAGTTTTTATGCTCCACATATCTGGAACAAACTCCCAGAAAACTGCAGATCTGCTGCAACTCTCAGTTCTTTTAAATCACAGCTGAAGACTTTTCTGTTTGCCTTTTATTAAACCACATCGAGGGTTAATATTTTACACTGCACTGTAACTTTTATTCTCTTGTTTTATCTGTCTTATTCCCTCTTTAGCTTCTTTTTATTCCTAATTTAACACTTTTTAATTGTTTTTATATGTCTTTTTACTTGTGTTGCTTTTATACTCTGTTTTAATGTCTTTTATTCTCCATGTAAAGCACTTTGAATTGTCTTGTTGTTGAAATGTGCTATACAAATAAACTTGCCTTACAAAAAGCGTTTGCAAGCTGTGATATCTGCCAGAGGTGTGTTACTAAGTACTGACTGTGTTGGGTGCCCAAACTTTTGCATATGATGCAATGATGTTTTCATTTTATTTATTTTATCTTTTTGTTAAATGTATGACATAAAAAGTAATTATTTAATATTGTTTGATGAAAATATTCTGGGTTTTTTTTTTTTACATATCCTAGAGAGACTGTGTTTACACCTTTTCAATTAAAAAAATCACCAAAATATTGTATTTGTCAAGAGGTGCCCAAACTGTTGCATTCAACTGTAAAATATTGATCTGAAAAGTGACAAGTAATTACAGCTGTGAAATAAATGTTGTGAAGTATAAAGTAGCATAAAAAGGAAATACTCAAGCAAAGAATAAATACCTTAAAATAGTACTTAAGTACAGTACTTGAGGACATATACTTAGTTACTTTCCACCACTGTTACAACTACTAATGTGACTGATTTAGTTAACTTAATTTGATTTAAGTGTTGTCGTGTCATCTCATGGCCCAATGAGACATCTTTACATAACATCTTGTAATCAGTACGCAGCTTCCTTCATGCAAAAATGTCTAAAAATATATTTATATTTAAATATTTAATTATGTGTCAGTCAAACATCAGTCCAAGTGGTCACACCAAAAGGAAAAAATGTAATGATAATGATAATTAATAGCAATCCAATCTGATACTTACTGATACATAGTTTTCTTCCAAAAAAATCCAATGTATTTTCTAAATAAGTTGTCAATTTGAAAACTATTTCAGTCATTTTAAGAAATTAAAGTAATATAATTTAAAAAAAGATAAATGTTTAAATTAGCAGAGATCTTCTATCCTGTAACTACTAAAAGGTGAATCATGTTGCATCACAACGTGTCCTCTGTAAGACGTAAAAACATTAATTTATAGACATTTCTGTTCATCATAAAGTCAGCAAAAATGAACTCCTTAGTGTAATAATATATTAATATTATGTTGGTTTTATATTATACATGTCAAAAGAAAACTCCACAGAGAAAACAATATATATAAACATCCTTTAATCATGATTGCCAAACATATGAATTAAGGCATATACAGTATAAAAAAGCAACAGCAGGTTTCATGTTTATACGATTTCAGTGTGTTATTAACTGGATACACCGGGTGGATGAACTGAACATACCAAGCAGCCTTTATAAGACAACACTGTGTCTTCCAAAAGATGACAGTATTTTGTAAACAGAGTTCATAGCACTATATTCAAGTAGTAGAATGATCACTGATACTATGCAGGTAAGGTGTTGTGTGAGGGAGGCAGAGCCGCTGCTAGACCAGGTTTGGTCATTGCACCTGTTGTTGTCAGCCATGTTGGCTCCACAGTGCTGCTGTAGAGATGTTATTTATATTGTTGTTATGTTGTGATCACATCATATGAAAGTTATGGGTGTTGTTTTCTCTTGTTGGTTCATTATTCCTGTATAATTACCCTCCCAACTGCTCCTGTAGTCACACCAGATATGACTCAAATTAAGCCTAAATTAACACTTTTTATTTCAACAATGTATAGCACCTTTTTAATTAGCTGAATCAATTGCATCAGTGTGCAATGTTGGGTTTTATTTGGATATTCGCAGCCATTTTCCTGCTTTAATAACACTTTTGATGCTCTTTTCACCAAGTGGTAATCATCAACAATTCTTTTTTTCAATGAATTACAGCGAGGAGGCTGGCGTGAACGTTTGTTTCCCATAATTAAGGTCTGAATGTGATGACATGGACGCCACATTAAGGCTCAAGTTTTTTTCTTTTTAATATTTTTTGGGGCATTTCGTGGACATTGGAGAGATGACAGGATCTGAAGGGAGTGATGTGGCGTAACATGCAACAAATGTCTGCACAGACGTTGCAGTTATATGGCATGCGTCTTAACCAGCAGGCTACCGGGTGCACCGTTAAGGCTCAGAGTTGGTGGAACACCCTCTGGCGACCATACTGGATTGTTTTGTGCATACAATGTCGACTGGCTATCTTTCCAGCTAACAGACTGTCATGGAGCCTACTTCTCTATTTCCTTTATGTAATTTTCTTGGGGTCAGTGTTGGTGTGTCTGCTGAGAGGACGATTCCTCTCGCTCATCTGATCGACATAAATATGAGCCGTAAACTTGTGATGTTTGAGAAATGCTTGTTTACTTGTGTTTAACCCTCCTGTTGTCTTCCCGTCGACCATGCAACTTCTGTCCTCCCGGGTCAATTTTGACTCGGGAGGACAAAAGTCCACAGATGCTATAAACTTTAATAAAACACCCAAAATTCAATGAAAGTAGTGATCATTACTTTTACTTGCAGAATGTGTAGTATGGAACCATCCATGTGATTTTCAGGCAATTAGATGAAAGAAATCCATATTTCTGATATAAAAACATTTGAAAACGGGTCAAATTTGACCCGAGGACAACAGGAGGGTTAAGAAGAAGGAGTGCACTTCCCCTTTAAACTGTCTCTGTGGGTCATTTTTCCTGCTGTAATGATGGTCAGATCCAAAGACGAGAATGTTTATTTATTTATCAACCTCATTAACAATATGTATGTTTTTATTATGCCTCTTGAAGGGATAAATTTGATGTCGAAGTACATTTGAGAACCATTTAGCTCCAGATGAGGGAGACTGATGCCACCTGGCTCAAAGTGGCACTAATTGCAGAGACCCTCCCTGATTGGCCACAGAAAGCAGGTGACGAGTATAAAAGGGTTTTGGAAGACAGTAGACAGGTTGGTCTGTTGTTCCCTCTCCAGGGAAATGCAGGACGACCAGTGTTTTGAGGACTGTGAAGGTCTTTTTCCCACTAATTATCTGCAGACGACCCAACATGACAAACCTAATGAAGTTGTTTTTGTTTCTCTTTTTGTGGCTGATCTGACTAATTTTTTTCTATTCTTAAAGATCGACACCTGCATGCTGGTCCATCCTTCCCACTACCAAACCTCAAGCACAACTCAGACTATACAGTATCTATCTAATATATCAGCTTCCAATCACTGTCTTGTTTTTGTCTGATTAACTATTGTATTTAATGAGCACAATAAATTTGCTCATTCGGTTGCTTGGCTGAATTATTCATCAAGTATACAAGTACACTGGTCTGATTCCAGTCACTGATAATGGTTTTGAGTGCGTCTACTTGCAGCTGATCTCAGTCCAAATCAAAAGTACAGTACTGGCTGTTGGTCGCCGTGGTCACCTGACAACTGTAGCACTACATTTCCATTTATTCATTTGGCAGACGCTTTTGTTTAAAGCAACGTACAAACGAGGTACAATCCGAGCCATAGTAGACTGAGAATAAGCGCTTCAACACTCAAGTCCGTGTTCCACCTGACACAAGAGCCACGAGGCATGCAGGTGCATGAAGTGACGCCATGATGTACCAAACCAGGGTGCTAATGAGATAAAATCCCTGCTTCCGTGCTGGGAAACAGAGCAGTGGCCTATCCTGAGAGTCAAGACACCACCAGTGTGCAGGCTTGCAAACAAGCTTTGGTTCACACTTCCATGTTTTTGGGGTCATATCTGGAACTCACACTTGGCCATAATCGACCTGACGTGGTTGCTTGATCATTTGGAAGCAGCTGGTGGATTGAGGCTGTGCAAAACTCGTCTTGGTCGCCAACCTGCCGGTATGTTTGTGCAAAAATGCCAAATTTAATTTTGTCAGGAGTTTACCGCTGGTCTTAGCTTTTTAGGTCATATTCCAGATATTGTTGTTTCCCAACATCACAACTCATAATCATATACATACACAGTACAGTATGACTCCACCGGTGGTTCTGCGGTGAGTTTCGGGGAGTCTGGTACTATCGTGAGTGGTTCAGATAATAAAGACAATGAGCAGCACCAGAAATGAAGTGAAATTTGTGTGCTGGGTTTGTGAGGTCAGAGATATGGCACCATTGGTAAAATACCTGACCGGCCTGTCTATCAGAGGCTCTGCCATGAGCTAGTTTACTTGTAGGGGGGCACGGGAGCAGCGGCGGGGCAAAGGATCATGGGACTCCTGACGATGGGGCAACTCCCTGGCATCACTCACAGTGAAAATGTGGGCATTTTACTTCAAGGACAACTCCAGTGTAAGATACAGTGTACTGCATCACTGTATTGCTTTCCATTGTTGCAGATGGTTTTCCATCTTGTATCATGCCAAATGGCATTTTTTAATATTTCATTATCTTATTTAAAATAAATATTCTGAGAGAAAAAACATCTAGTGTTATGACTTGATCCCAGCCAAGAAGAGTGATTCAATTTGGAGCTGTTAACGTGTAAAACGTACATTTAATTTCGTTGTTATTTGAACATTTTGGTTTGATTTGAGCCTGTGTCTGGTTGGGTTTTGGCTGACAGGAAGTGGTTCTGACCGTAACCACAGAGAACATTAGTTGTCAAGTTTTATTACAGAAAAGAAAACTAGAAAATCCTCTTGTGTTCCCAAACGGATTTCTTCTTGTGTCTTTGTCATTAGAAACTCTGTTTTCTTTGCTGTTTGAAATTAAAGGGGAATTATTGAGCCTTATTGGTTTGGCTTGAATGATTTAAAAATGTTCTTGGTTGGTAGTATTTTATGCTCCAAACTAAATCAAATTTAGCAGCTTCTCAAACTGCGAGCCAATGCTTTTATACATGACTAAAAACAATATACTTGAATAAAACTGGTGTGACTCTATGAAGTAAAACAAAAATCCTCTGGCCAGTGTGACTGACCAACAATGAAGCTTCTTTTTGGTCATAAACTCACTATTTTTCCTGAGTGAACTTTCCAAATTATGTTTAGTTTTGAGTATGCTGCCAGCCTTAAGAGGCGATATTAAAGAAAGGGATATTAGAAAATGAGCAAAAACTCAATTTAACACTGGAATTGTCCTTCAGAGAAGAGGTACTGTGACTGCAGGTACATGTGCCCTTCATGTTCAAACAGATTCCTTTAGCATAAACTCACTGGCATTCCTCATTAGCATTCGTTCACCTATAGTTCCAGGTTGTACCTCAGATTTAAACATCATTTTTACATTGGAGACGTTTGCTGATCATTGATAATTAGATTCAGACAAAAGCCATTTTTTTTAGTTAAAATCCTGACGGAATTTTGTTTTTACGACTTGAATCATCGGAAAAAGAGAAGATCTAAGTAATTAGGGTTCACCTTGTGATGAACATGAACATCTGTACCAAATTTCATGATAATTTCTCCAATATTTGTGAAGATATTTCACTAGAGCATGCTGCTAGTGTGGCTAAAAAGTCTCAAATATAAAAAAAAACAGTACATAAGAGGCACAAACTGGAGCTAACATTCACATTGACCTTTTGGCTCTTACAAAAAGCTGTACATCATATATGCAACCTAAACAAAAACATCATTACACGTGCCTCCAGGACAAACTGCTGCATGAATCTAATAAAGAAACTGCGGTTCTGGTTCTACTGGTTTTTTTTTCCCCCCACACCGGCCGCTGCTCCCCTGCATGGCTGATGGAGATCAACGTAGATTAGGATAAAGCATGTTAGTGCTCTGCCATGAATCTGTACAGAATATTTACACCACTGGGTTCCTACATGGCACTGGGCAGGTTGATGTGAAGGTTTACTCTCACATAAAGACAATACAATCAACATGGTTACGCTCAAGTACAGGTTAGTAATACAAATGTAGCGTCAGCACTATGGAGGGAGGAGGACCACTTCAATAATCATAATGATAATAATAAGGATAATAATAGACTTTTTAGCTTCCTAATGCTGTGTCCCAATAGGAGTTTTAAAAAAACGATCAACACTATTGGGATATGTAAGTCATCTTCAGTACATTCAGTCATATCATCATCATAATACACTACGATAAATGTGCATTTTATAAAGTTGACCACCGCTGCATGTGCGGCGTTCTGGGATGTTTCGTTTTATACGCACCGCCGGCTTCTGTCAAAACTCTGCAAAACTGAAAGCTTCAAAAGTCTGAGATTCTGGATTTATACAGATAGTTCCTCCTTCAAAAAAGTCCAGATCCTGCTCTCCATCTGTTTGTCTGCTCCTCTGTTTGGCCCGACTGCTCCTCAGTGGTGTGTTATAAAACAGGTGGTTGTCATTAGTAAGAAATGAAAGAGTTTTTTTTTTTTTTTTTTTCTCTTTGTTCTCTGCCTCTCAGCGAGGCGAAGCTTATTCAACACCATGGAATTGATGTCTGATAAATCTGCCGTTCCTCATGTGAGACGTCGTCACATGGTCCTACTTCTTCCCTTCGCTCTCTGCGGAGACAAGAAGACATAAAAACACACAAAAGCTTTCAGTCTCATTTTGTCTGTTACGCTCAGGAGCTCCAGTCAGGAATAAAGCTTTGTTCAGACTCAGTGTGAAGTATGAGGGGGTACGATTGTGTCATAATTCGACAAAATTAGTCCAATTGTGCAACTTCTGTGTTAGTCGAAGAATGTTTCAGTTTGAAATATTTGCACTTAAGAAAAGAACAGAAAGAACTGAGACACCTGACAAGTTTTAAAATCAGTCAAAGTCAGAGCTCAAACTCAGACAGACTGCAGAGTTAGAGGCTGTTAGTCAGATACATCTAACACTGGTACAACGGCTTTTTGTAGAAAATAAACACAGACTGCAAAAAACACTTTAACGGTCAAAATCATGCACATGCACATATCTTCCTTGTCAAAACCTGGCGCCTACATTACCCACAATGCAACTCGACAGCTGACTGGGTCAAGGTATCATCGGATAATTCGTAATTCATTTGTAATTCAAAAACCAAATAACGGTAAATCTGTTATTTCTTTCAAAACAAAAAAAAAAGTTTTTGATGTCAGAATCAAATAATGAAAAACCAATCAAACCTGGCCCGTTTTCGGTTTTTGCCGATTCGTTTTATCGTTATTCCTTTTTTGATTGAATATCCAGCAGGTCTGCGGACATTCAGCCAATTCGTTTTTGCCTTTTAAACCAAAAACGAAAAACGAAATCACGTGATCTATTCCTTTTTGTTTCCCAACGAAAATCCAGAAAACCAAATTCAAAAGACCGTGCAATTTTGGTTTAAAAATCAAGTATTTTTGTCAGTTTTGTACGATAGCGAAGCGGCTACATTAGCCTACCCATGATCCTCAGCGACCGTTGCTATGGTGAAGACGCCAGCGACAGCCGCGCGTGTGTGTAAACGGGATGAAGGCGGGGTTATAAAACTGAACTTTACATTTCACATCCCTCATTTAAGCCCTACACTTTCACTGTCGTCATTTTCATCAAACTGGACTTTAGATTGTGCATTTTATTCAACCTCCACTGTTACATCATGTAATTATTTATTCATTATTTATATTTAATTTATTCTCTTGTCACCTTCATATATTTCATACACTTTGTTTCTTTGTCCATAACACACATTATTTTCTTTACAGTTCAATGTACAGTAAAGTACGTTGATCCCGATCATAACCAATAATCTGCAGTACTACATAATGTTATACTGACTATATGTTAAGGCTGTCGCTGGCGTCTTCACCATAGCAACGATCGCTGAGGATCATGGGTAGGCTAATGTAGCCGCTTCCGCTATCGTACAAAACTGACAAAAATACTTGATTTCTAAACCAAAATTGCACGGTCTTTTGATTTTGGTTTTCTGGATTTTCGTTGGGAAACTAAAAAGGAATAGATCACGTGATTTTGTTTTTCGTTTTTGGTTTAAAATGAAAAAAGGAAAAAAACATGTGACTTCCGTTTTTGGTTTCAAACGCAAAGACGAATTGGCTGAAAGTCCGCAGACCTGCTGGATATTCAATCAAAAAAGGAATAACGATAAAACGAATCGGCAAAAACCAAAAGCGGGCCGGGTTTGATTGGTTTATTCATTATTTTTCTGACACCAAAAACGTTTTTTTGTTTTTTTGTTTTGAAACAAATAACAGATTTACCGTTTTTTGGTTTTTGAATTACAAATGAATTACGAATTATCCGATGATACCCGGACCTGACAGTCTGGAGCTCAGTTGAGATTCACCAATTGAGATGCTTCCTGAACAAGAGAATGTTGTCCTCAAGTTACAAACTGTGATTTTACTAACAGTATGTCAGCAAAATGAACAGAAACAATAACTCTGCTGCATCTTATAAACAGTGCTCATGTATAAATGGAGCTTTAGTGAAAGTTCAGTCAGGAAGACTCTCTTTTACATGCTCAGGTCTGTAGTTTTATCTCTCAAACCATCTGTCATCCCCCATCTCTCACACACACTCACTCATCATTTCCTTGCTGTCATTCCCCAGGGCATCAACTGAGACATCAGCTGGTCACATCAGCTGGTCACATCTAACCAATAGCACGGTGACACATCTTCACTGTCAGCCTATCTTTGCTGCTTGTCTTTTTAAATATGTCTTCTCCCTCCCTGCCTCGGTGCTCTCATGCTGCCGTTATGTGTCTTCACAGATTAATCGACGCATCACTTCATCAACCTCACTTTTGACAAGACTTAATCATCAGTATCATCCATATAATAAACTATTCTTTTTGCTTTTCATCAATGATAGGTGATGAAATTTGAAAACTAAACTAAAAAAGGCCTCAAGAGGCACCTGTGCACTAGCTGAAATTACACATCTGCAGAGGTTTTGTGCAAGGAACATAAAACCAACACCAGCAGATGTTACTCAAAGGTTAAACTTTTAAATCTTTCTACCAAACATTCTTTTCCTATGATCACACGTAATGTCTCGTTATCTCCCGTAATCACCCAAATTGGTTTCCTCTCAGCCTTGAGAGAAACAGAACATAAAAGGCGAGATGATATCATGTATCTACACATACAGTATGACCAGCCTTTGTTATTTTCAGATAATGACATAATTAAGTCATAATTGCAAGAAAAAGCGGTTTGTTTTCACAAGATAAGCAGATTGTTTTAGTGATTTTCAGATATAAGAGCTGGAAAAAAAACAGCAACCATCACTGCTTTTGGCCTCTGTGCAAAACTGCTGTTATTCTTCTTCATTTCTGTGCTGTTTCCAGTGTCAACATCACTCCTGTCTATTAATCTCCTCTATTTCACAGCAATTACCATTTATAGATAACTGCAGTCTTTGCTTCACTAAGGTAATCATCACATTATGCTCTTTAACTGCCTGGCAGGCTCCCTCTGCATTACTTCACACTTTGAAACAAAAGGCAGTGATGTATGGCCTATAAAAAAAAAATATATATATATATATGGAAAACACTGCAGAGTTGGTAACGAGCTGCTGGGTGATAATTTAAGCAACGAGCCTCAGAGAGTCGAATAAGCACTGAAGATTCAGATATTAGATTTATTGACCCAACAGACGACCCGAAGATGAAACAGTTTCCAGCTCGTTTTGCCCTCAGTTTCCATTTTATGAAAGAAAGATTTTATTTTATAAGGTGTAAACTTATAAAAAAGGAGGATAAGAGGATAATCTATGAGTCTGGGATATATTACATATATAAAGAAGATGCAGTAGCTTAAACAGATACCACAAGAGGCTAAATTGGCCACTATAGAGGATGTTAGTGGAGCCTTACATGCTGCTTTTATATATGTTTTTATCTTGTTTTTATTAAGTCAACACTGTTAAAAATGTACGTTTCAATAAAATACCTTCAGTTTATAATCTTAATTATTTACTTTATCACATTTATTAAGGATTTATCAAGTAGACACAGCAGAGAGCAGAGAGCCAATGACTGAATGAACTCATGTGAACCAGTACAAGGTTTGATTGATACATCATATTACTGATTGGAAGGACAAACACTCCCTGAGCTCCTCAAGTATCTAAATCATTAAGGACCAACAGGAAACTGGAGGAGCAGAGGATAAATATGTGTGAGAGTAGTTTTTAGAGGTAACGTACCAGTAGAGGAGTGTCCCGACACCTGCTGAGTGGAGACCAGCGACCTGGAGCTCAAACCTTCAACATACAGAGAAATAAACACACGATGAGAAAATCTGACATGAAACCAGAGCTGCAATGAACAGTTGATTAGTTATCAACTATTTTGATAATCGATTAATTGTTTGGAATCATTCTTTAAGTAAAAAAAAAACAACAAATTTTCTGGTTTCAGCTTCTCACATGTGAATTTGTTGTGGTTTTTATGAGAATAAACTGAATATCAGGGACAAAACAAGACATTTGATGATGTCGTCTTTGGCTTTAGGAAACAGTGATCGTCATTTTTCACCATTTTCTAACATTTTATAGACCGAACAACTAATCGATTAATCAAGAAAATAATCAACAGATTAATAAATGAATGAAAATAATCGTTAGTTGCAGCTTTACATGAAACATATGACTTTTAATCTCAAGAACACAGAGAGTAAGACTAAACAAAAAACCAGATCAGCTGTAAAACTGATATTTTACAAACATTGAACAACAGTGTATCCCATGATTCATAGTCACACCAGTGCTTTTAAAACCTCTTAGGAGCAGAAAAAGTTTGAACAAACAACAGTGAAGAACAAAAGTTGTGTAGGAAAAAACAGTAGTCGAACATGATCCTCTACTAACAACAAAAAGCCAAACATTTTAGCAGAGATGGATGACGCCAGTAAAAACTGCATTAAACACACTAAATGCTCAATATGACATCAGGAAGACTTGACTCATTCATGATAATCAATAGCTAATTCTAGTGTGGTGTATTTTCATTAAAAGTCATTGGTGTGCTTAAAGACAATATTAAGCTATGCAGATTGATTTTATAAGTTTATAAGCAATAAGGGCTAGTGTGATACAATTTGTATTGGTGTAGTTATAATCTCATGAACCATATTTAATCACACTGTACGTATAGAGGCACGGTAGAAGAATCATAATCATACACTGGAGAAATTTGAGTGTGTTTGTATTACATGTCACTTTGCTTGGGTCTGCATTAAAGTCTTCACCTTTCAAATATACTCTCTGGAGGAGATCAAGAAATAAGGTTGTAAAATGACTAGAATAACTTATAAAAAATAAAAGGCCAGAAGACAACTTGGCAATAATGGTGTAAAATGATTCCCAATACTTATATATAAAAATTGGATATAATCAGGTAGAATTGAATATGCCAGTACATATCCTCAAACACCTCAAAACCTGTTTTGAAGAGTTTTGACCAACAACGAGTGACGGAGATAAAAGATACATAATAATTGGTCAAAAATTAGGGAGGGTGGATGATAAGGTGTGACCTAAGCCGACCCAAGGACATAAAAACAATGCCCCAGAGAAAAACCTTTGGAGCGATTTGGTTCTTTGTAAAAGTGCTATTTGCTCCCCTTTCATGCCGACATTAAAGAACACTTTGCTGCTTGGACCTCTGACTCCCTTTTTATTATCAAGAGAGAGTTTTTTGCTCTGGTACCTTTTTCTGCAACAATTTGATACAAAACTAGCTAGTTCCAGAGGAGGATGTTTTCAAATTTACAGCCAATCAAATGATCTTTGTGACTAAACCTTGTAGACCTTTAGTGATCCTGACAGGATAAATAATAACCGATAAAGCTGCTCTGAATCAGCAGCAACGTGAAGTTTATCTCAGTTAGAACTTTTCTTCTATAAAAACACTTTAAATTACAACCTGCTCACATCTTTATCTCTGTTCCAAGAAACTCTTCTCATAATCGGTTATTTTATATGTAAAATACACTTTAAGGGAGGAAACGTTCCAGATCATTTCAGACTAACTCAGATTCATTCTTACTCAACTAGACAATCATCTAATCTTCATCTTCATCTTCAAGTAGAGGTCAATTCCAATCAGATACAAGGGTCCAAATTTATGGAACTACTTTTCTCAGCGGATTCAGATTTCTTTGTCCTTAAAGTCCTTTAGAGCATCATTTAAAAAGGCTTTAGTTTTGTTTTTTGTTGTTATTTTTCTTAATAGTCTGAATTTGTCTTCCTTGTATATTTATATATGTGTGTATTATTTAGAGGTAATCAGTCTTCTCCCTGCATGTTGATGTTTTTCTTGTATATATACTGAATGTGTTTCATTTCAACCAGCATAAATAAATAAACTCAGACTCAAAGTAACATTCATCACATTTCGTCACATTTTGCCAGTTTTGGGTCTCAGTGCGACACACTCGGCGGTACCTTGGTAGATGTCGTACTGTCCTGACATCAGGTTGTAGCTCATACCCAGGTGTGTGTGATGGTGTGTGTGGAGGTGTCGGGCGAACGACACGTGGTTCCTCTCTCGCTCCGTCTCTCTCTCTCCCTCGGGGGAACCCTTCTCACCGGGCTGTGTGAACACGAACACGAACACGCACACACACACACACACACACACACACACACACACACACACACACACACACACACACACACACACACCTGGATTTACACTTTTCTTCTTCTGATCCAGAAAACTTTTCATTTGTGTTGCACGTTAATGAAACAAATCACAAACACACACATTAATTACATTTCAGGGTATTTATGTAACTTGATGTCTCTGAGATGTGGGAAAGAACAGTGATTTGATGTCTTGATGAAATAATGAATAATTCAGTAATAAAAGCTGAGTAACAACTAACACTGAGGGGATGTAATGAAGTTTAATTATATATAAAATGGTTTAATTCTTGTGACTTTGTGCAGCATTAATCACATCATGTTTTTTTGTAATGTGTATATTTTCATTTTCACTTTGAGAAAATGAAGACTGTGATAATTAGTCATGTGACTCAGATGGATTCATCACACCTGTGAGTACTCAGCAGTTGTACTGAGCGAACCTGAAGAAGCTACAGGCGAAACACGTTGTTCGCTCTGAATAAAGTCACAGTAAAGTCGTTACAGTGTGCGATTCCTGCGACCGACCAGCACCTGTCTGAAAATACCGGCTGTGCACGAGGAGTTCTGTCCTTTTATACCACTCAGGAATGTTTAAAGGTCTTTAACTGTATCTTTCATGTCTACAAAACATTTCTGACTGTATTGAAAGTAAAAAAACCCAAAATTTTTAATTACTACACTACAAAAACCTTGTAGACAGAAGAAACTTGTAAACATACTTGATATGATTCATCTGCTTTAGTGCAACACGAGCAGATAAAACTGTATCATCTGCAGTGAATTAAAGTAAAAAAGCAGCTGTTGATGGTGATGGATTATTTATCCAAGTGTCAGAAAGTCTCAAGTTGCTACAAGTTGAAACTAATTTTGTACTTTAATGAGTAAAAAAACCCGACAACTTCCTGGTAAATACAAAAAAAAATATCAAAAACATTGCGGTATGTCTTGTAAAATGCTCATGAGTGAAGTTAAAGGTTCTGAACTTTTAATGACTGGACTAAAACGAACAAAAACGTGTTTTCTGTCAAACTCCAAAACTATTTTGATTTTTCATATTCTGCCAAACAACAAAACTTATTTCTCTTCTTGCATTTATAAATGTGTTTGAGGTGATGAAGTTGTTTTGTTTGTTGTTTACAACAGTTATGAGGTTTGAAAGGTTTATTGATTTAATATTTAATATTACAGGTATCGGAGTGTCACGCTGGTTTAAAGTAGCTGCTCTTTATTCTTGGAAACTCCAACAAAAAATCATTTTCAATAGAAATGTAGCTGCTCAGAGTGACTGCTTATAGAAGGAAAAGTACAAAAAGCAATTATTAACAGTATTGATTCAGCATCCACCTTTTACAAGCAGGGATTTTAACTTTTGGTTCCTGTTGTGTTTGTCTTTAAAAGCTCCTGAAAACTTGGTTTCAAATCCTACATTTAGTAACATTCAATATTAATTCAGAATTTTTCGAGTCATTAAGCTTCAAAGTTTTCTACGGTAGATATTATTTATTAAGAGTTTAACACTCAAAACGCAGATTATCTGAGGCTAATGGATCAGACCTGCAAGCAAATATCATCACATTTTGATTCAAATATTTAAATATTGCTAAATCCTGATTGGTTTGGAAGTGCGTGACTTTTTCTAACTGAGCTCCGCCCACTGCAAACCAGCGAGAAGAGCACAGAGAAAAAAATGCAGAAATTTCTCTTATGAAATATCCACATTTGTTCTAACTTGTCTTCATCACTTATAGTAAGAAGCTGACTGAGAAAATATGATGTCAGAACCTTTAATCTTCTTTTCTGTCATATGATTTTTTGGGTTTGTTCATCAGGAAACATCAGATATGTGTCGTATGAAGGAAAACAAATATCTGCAGGGTGGATGTGACGGTAAAGTGAGCGGTGCTCACAGCGGGTGATTTTCCGTGGTACTGATGGCTCTGCTGCTGCAGCAGCTCCATGGCCGAGGACGAGGACGAGTCGCCGCTCTGCTTGCCGCTCACCGCTCCTCCTCTGCTGGGCGGATTCACCTCCGACTCCTCCCTGCCCGCTGTCTTACCGTACAGAGGGTAGTGGAAACCTGGAGGACACATTTACAAGTACAAACACAGAGAAACACACAGTTACTTTATACGGACCTCTAAAAGACGGAACAAGAAGGACATTTTGAAGCTTTTAATAGCACTGCTGGGGGCTGTATAAATATCAGGGAGTTTGTCTTTAGTGCGTGTGGGAGTGCTCGGATAACTGTTCAGCACTTTGGTTAACTTGTGTTGTTCAATCTCAGAAAGTAACTATGCATGACTTTAAGTGAATTAGGTGCTGAATGCACTTTGCAGCACCTTGACTGAGAGTGAAAACACTTTTTTTTCTTTCGTTGTTTGCATTTTAATTAAAAAAAACTGATTCTGTGACTCAGAGGCTGCTGCAACATATATTTTCATACTTTAAGTTAAAAAAAAGCCCCTGAATTTCCATGAAAAGCTGTTTAATTTTCAAATGCCAGGCCATCATTATAAATAAGAAACTGTTCTTAATGTCTTGCCTGGTAAAAAAACAGGTTCAATAAAATAAAAAAATAAAATAAATAAAGATGCAATTCAAGCAGTGGCTTCCCTTACTTGGTAAGGTTTAAGGAGTTCATCCAAAATTAATGCATTATAACATATTAAAGGTGCTATATGTAAGAATTTTAGTTTAAAACATTCAAAAATGAACTAAAATTATCATCAGAATGTGAAGAAATAACGTTTTGATGTAACGTCAAAGGCATCTATGTATTGTGTTGTAACTAAAGTTAGACCTATGGGATGGACTGTGCATTTCCTCGTTTCTTACTGAGATGGACACCCCAGTTCTTCATATAGTACCTTTAAGGAGTTTTAACTTAATGAATGCATTAGGGACAGGTTTAAGGGGTTAACTCCCCTACATTTTCACTATAATTATAAAATGAACAATTTAACATAAAATAAATGGCTTTGATACCATTTGGTAAATTTTAAATGCTACTTACCCCGTAATCCATAAAAAAAACACCTTAATATATTAAAAACGACTCTCTCCAAATCATTTTAGAACACGTTGATTAAAAACATTATTTATGGGGAAATTAATCATATTTAAGCATATTTAATAATAATAACAGATTCAGTTTTGACAGCGTTGCATTGATTCATTAACATTCATGCTTCTCAATCCACTGACAGCAGATTGTCTATATGGACACACAGTTCACAGGGCTGTTTTCCAGAAATGCAAGAACAAACTCTTCAAAATTGGATCTTAAATTTTGACAGATTGGTATTGCATAACAACATTCTGTAATTATGTAATACCATTAAATGTTTGTCACCTAATTATATTATATAGTCAGCTATCACCGCTGTTAAAAAGTCTGCTTTGTAAAATAGCAAGTGTGTGGCTAGTAGCTAGCTAGCAACCCCAAACTATTAGCTATAAGTAGACACAAGTTTGTTTCAGTAACCTGCATTTTTACACATATTTACCTTATCAGACAGTTGCAGACACACTACAGTAAACTTTCCTCTTCCTTTCTAGGCAAGTTGATAGAAATTTAAACACTGGATACTCTATATTGATACCAAGCTGGTCGGTGGTTGGTCCCTTCGACTCTTACCTGGGTAATTGTGGACCAAGGTTGGGGACACGCCTCTGTAGGAGCCCCCACTGCTCTCACACATTGCCAGGTAGGGCGGGTAAGAGGAGTGCTGGTACTGGATGTAGGGCTGCTGGGGGGTCATGGGAGGAGATACCGCTGCCCGGGCGCTCTGGGACTCATCAGACAACCCTCCGATTGGCTCCTGGCCCTGATCCTCCAGCCCTTCCAGCCTGTCGGAGTCCTCCGTGTCGATGGCGGGCAGGAGATCGTGGGATCCATGGAACCTGGCTTTTTTAGCATCGCAGCTCACCATGCCTCCTCTCTCTCCTCCACCTCCTCCTCCTGAAGTCAGCTTGGCCCCGGCAGGCTCCACGGTAGCTCCCCATTCTTTTCCCCTCTCTGCTTCACCCTCCTCAGCCTCCTCCCCATGTTGACTCTGTAGCTCTGAGTATTTGCTGTGAGCCAGGCGGTGAGCCCAGGCCGGGCCGTCTGAGGGCTAGATCGATGGGGACAAGTGTTGGTGCTAGTTGCAGTGTTTCCCCTATAATTCTTTGTTAACAGTGGTGGGTGGGAGTCATTTTGGGGTGAGTTCAACTTCGGTCCACGTCTCTGTCCCAGTTTTTGTTTATATGGCCAGTTGCAGGGCTAAAACTAAAAACCTTTTTCATGATAAATCTAAATGTTAGCCCTTAAGCGTTTTGTGTTTTTTGGAGACAAAGCAAGGCTAATTTATGACTTTCATTTGTGCATTTTCTTTTTAGCAGGGGTGGAGAATTTCTTGCTGCGGCGGCCCACCGCTGCTGAATGACTATAGAGGAAACACTGTGTACTTGAGTGAACAGAGCCATAGACAGACCATCTATCACTGGCTCTGGATGTGATGTTGATGAAGGATGACGACGTTTCAACAGCAGGCGGCCATTCAGAGGTGGGATGTGAGGAGTGTGGCGTCCCTCTCAATGACACGAATCAAGACATGTCTCACACATGATCAACTGCAGAATTTAGGCCAAACTGAAGGAAAAAACAACCCTAACCTCCCCAGACACGGCTTTCATTCAATTCATACAACCTTTTTACATGACCCAGCATGGCTAGAGTTAGCGGTTAACTGCATCGTGAGATGACATGGTTAAAAATCTGTACAAGCTTTCTGAAAAAGCAGCTCATATCAAAACCAACACTCGTGTATTAGAAAAGTTTCTTTTGTTTCCGTATGTGTTTATGTTTTACATTTACAGCTAAAGTTGGAATTACATATTTCCCCCATTAATTCTCACTCTAAACATTAAAAACATTTGCATTCATCAAATCAAACCACACAATGACTGAAGTAGTATGTCAAAATAGAGCTACAGCACCACAGAAGCCGCATGGTCTTTGTTATTAGCACCCATTGGTTTAGCTGTACACAACGTAGGATTAATCTCTTTGTGACACTCAACAACAGTCATTAAAGCACACCAACAACATCATCAGCGGCGGCGGCAGGTTATAGACAGAGGGAGAAACTTACACTGGAAAAGGAAACATTTGAGTCCAGATCTGTCTGACTGTTTGGGTTGTGGAGTGATGAAGAAGAGGAAGAGGAGGGTGACTTGATGTCATCACAGTCTTTCATCGAGACCTGGTGCTGGTCCACCATGCCACCGTGCACCGCCTTTACGCCCAGACTCTGTCCCCTTTCTCCCCTCTCACTCATCTCCACGTAGGACAGGACGGGTTTGGGACAGCACCCTTTAGTGCCGTCTGGACCTTTACCTAGCATGGGGCCACCGGCTGAACCCCCAACTATGTGTTTAATATCCTCCCCGTCTCTCACCCCCTGTCCCCTCTCGCCCCTCTGCTTGGCACCAGACGTCTGGTCACAGCATTTGGAGGCCAGTAAAAGTTTCTGGTCCATGTACAGTCCTCTGGAGTACTGGCCATAGTACAGCGACTGGGCCAAGGCAGTCTGGGTCTGACTCATAGCCAGCTGGAGCTGAGACTGAGGTGGCCCGTCGCCTTTTTTTGAGTCTGAGAACTCATGGGAGAAGCTTTTGTCATCCTCTTTCACTTCTTCCTTTCTGTCTTTCCCTTTGCCGTCGTGGGCAGAGCTTTTGTGGAAAACAACGCTGCTGCTGTTTTGCCTGTCCGACTGCATGTACCCCTGTAGGTAGTAGGGCTCATAGCTGTGGTAGTACGGAGACTGGGGGTCTTTCGATGGAGGGGCAGATGCTGTGGGCGGGGTTTTACCAGAGTTACCGTGGTTACTGTTAGAGCTTACCTCAGAAGAGGCAGAGGAGCTAGACTTGGATCTGAGTCCATCCGAGCGACATTCAGAGGACACCCCATCGTCCCCGGCATCTGAGATATCAGAGTAGGCTGGGCTGTTGTTCTTGCTGCTGCTGTCTGCTGTTGCTAGGCAACTACCACTCGCATCAAGTCGCGATGAACCGCCAATGGAGGGACTTGGGGCGTTGTCTGTGAAGGTGTAGACCTTGTCAGCCTCGGCACGGATACTGGCCATTCTGCTCTCCTGGCTCTCCGTCAGCCCGTTCATTACATCCTGCTTACTGAGGTGCTCCTTCAAAAGGCTTCCAGAAATTTCCTTGACACCCATTTTAGATCCGCCACCACCATCTTCCATTTTGATTCCGCTGCTGTCACCATTAGGCGTCCTAATTGGTGCATCTTTGTTGTGTTTGTCTTTTAGCCTTCGTTTCTCTTTCTTCCTGGTCTCTTTGCTGCAGGTAACCAGGGTGGCTTTGACAAGGCTTGGCTCAACAACGATGCTCAGCTTTGGTTTGATGGGTTTCAAGGGAAGGTTTTTACTGGTGAGGCCTACAGCTGCCATGGGTGAGGGCTGCTGTGAGGTGGCAGTATCTGCTGTGCCGGTTGGATATGATGTGTTGGGGATGGCAATCAGCTTGGGAGGAGCAGGGGCTGGAGCGATTGGCCGGTTGGTCCGCGACTTGGATAGCTTCTCCACCTTCCCATTGGCCTTCTTACCCTTGTCGCACATGCCTCCCTTCTTGTCGATCAAACCTTCAGCTTCCAGCTTGGGCATCTCTACTGTGGAGTTCCTGTCTGGGACCATGCAGTTCTCCAGAACTACGGTCATGTTGGAGATGATGGGCAAGTTGCTGAGGTCATCGATCAGCCCATCTTTTAGCAGTGAGGTTCTTCTGGTTTTGGAGTTGGCTGTGGGGCTGTGGTCGGTGCTGAGGAGTAGCCGTCTGTTCTTAGGAGACCCCACTGTGGTCACCTTGTATAGAGGAGCAGGTTTCTTGGAGGAGCTGTTGGTATTAGTGCTGTTGTTTGTCTCTGAGAGGTCATATGTCATGTTGCTGATGGTGTCCTCACAGTCTGATAGTCGTTCCTCACTCTCCCCGTCCTTTATGGGCTCCAGCTCAGGCTTCCTCTGCTCCTCGACCTCCAGGTGTGCATGCGTCTGGTGGTAGCGCAGGCCGTTGATGTGCTTGTAGCGTTTAGTGCAGTTGGGGTGGGGGCAGTCAATGAGAATGGGTGGGGGAGGTGGTGAGGAGGCACAACCTCCTCCGGGGTCCATGAATGAGGGGTCTGATTTGCCCTGCGGTGTGGATGGGGCGCTGCGGGATTTGGCTCGGATCCGCTTCCCATTCCCGTTTTTAATGTCATCAGAGGAGACCAGGCTGAGGTCCAGTTCCGCCGGTGGTTTGTTCTTTCGCTTACCAGAGGAGAGGGAGGCAGCGCTGTTGGCAGGTTTCACCTCTTCCACGGTGAAGAAAGAAGGAGGTGTTCGGCAGTTGCTGTTGATGAGTTTCAGGCTGCCTCTCCGTCCCTTGCTGTGGATGGGCGCAGCCGTTCCTGCAACACCCCCTCCACGACTCCTGTGCTGCGATAGACCCCTGACTTTGACAGCAGGGGCCGGCTCAACGCAGGGCCGCTCGGCCATGGTCAGTCGCATCCTTTTCCCCCGACCACGCCCACCTGGCATCTCAGGGTCACTGGAGGGAGACTCACAAAACCTGGACGAAGGGAGACAAAGACAAAGAGAATTCCTCTTAATAATCACTTACTGACAACCTGAGAATACTGATTTAGACGTGAGACGTATCGTATCGTGTCGTCACATGTTATCATATAATTTCACATCATATTGTTCAACATCAAGTACATCATATCATATATCACATCTTATTGCACTGGGTCTTATGGGTCTTGTCATCTTATCATATATTGTCATTTTTCAATTATTGTATCTTTTCATATTATATTGTTTCACATTATGAAATTTTATATTGTATCACTTTACATCATATAACACTGTTTTGTATCATGTTGCATTGTATTGTTTCACATCATATCATTTTATATCGTATCATATTGTGTTCTGTTGTATTGAGTTCATAAAAGCTTTTCAAATCCTGTTGAATAAACTAAAAAATACCATCAAGCTGAACACAAGGCTGTTTTTCTTGTAGCTGCTGTTGTTCTTCAAAGGTTTTAACCCAAGAAAAACTTGTTCATATCGTCACCCAAATTGAACTCCATCAGACAAAACCTTGGAAGATAACAGATTATCATTTAAGGCTCATGTGGACCACTTTACCCAGACGTCAAGGATAAAAATTGATTTTTTTCTGTACAAAGTCTGCTTCTCTTTTGATAACAGAAAAAAACCTGTACAATCCACAGTTATCTCTGTATTTGATATGGGGACATTTTGTATTCACATGCCGTCCCTTCTACTTTGAAGTCTTTTGATGTTGTTTACCACAGTGGCTTGCATCTTAATACCGGAGATACTTTTCCACACTCACCAATTGTTATTTATATCAAAACCCTGTCTGCTGAGATGAGGAAAATGCATTACTTCATATGTATTTATAGTGTAACTCTATCTGTTTTAGAAGCTAGACTCCGAGTCTTGTATCTGCACAGGCCTTGTCATGCATTCATTATGACACTGCATCACAGGATTGCTTGGTGTTGAAAAAACTCTGACCTTGGGAAGACTGTTTTGGGTTTTAATCACTTTATTAACGGAACAGACTGCAAAGCACGTCGAGGCTAGACTTTCCTGTCCCCCTCTGTGATTTTAAAACGATATCTCACATTTCCTATGATGTTTGTAATTGCATTTTTCAATCCGTGTGTCCCTGAATGTCACTGAAGCTGCTGGAACACGCGACTGAATTTTTCTGTATTTTCTTTGGCATTTCATGGATATTTGTTGTTCTCATGTCTCTGTTTGAAAAGCTATTTTGATTGAATGAGTGATGCAGCACAGACGATTTCCTACAATTTCACTTTTTCACGTTAAGCTGAAACACTGAGGCTCCTCAGTTGTTGTTTTTTTCATGTTTGTTCTATTTTGTGCTTTCGGTTACAGTTTCAATCAAAGACCAATAATGAATCATAAAAAAGGAAGAAATTTTATTCCATTACATTATATAATAAAACAACATCCAGTCGCCACCGACAGATATCCGCAGTGACAAGAGTCCAAATAGAAAAAGCAATTTATTCTCTGCTTTCTGAAATTAAGCTGTAATTGCCATGACAACAATCATTTTCATACAGGAGCAATAATTGAGAGGTTTCAGCCCTGCGAGGAGGGACTGTCACATTTTCCACTCAGCAATTACAAAAACCACTCTCCATTTGTGAAATAGTTGTGATGGAGAGTGGAGAGCGTTTTTGTTAACGCTCATTATGGAACAACAGCTGACGGCCCCGGAGCCAATTTAGCCTTTTTATAATTTTAACAACATTAAAGGGCAAGTCCATTACTTTTTTGTTTTTTTTGAGGTTTTTATATCATTTTGTAGCCTCCCAATAGTGTTCCATATGTATTCAAATCTACGTGTGTTTTATCATCAAAATGCCATTTTCCCAAACTTTTTCCCACGTGACCTGTTGTAGGTTTCTGCATGATGATGCTGTTACATATAAACCCCCCTATCCCGCCTAGCCAGTAGCCACAGAGACGGACTGAGCACTCACTGTTTCTGCTGATCTGCTAAACGTGCTAACCAGCGGTGGCTGATCAATAGAGGGCGCCGCCCCACCACTCCCCACATGAAGAAGAATCACATAGATCTTCACTGAATAAGACTTTAAAAAACATATATAGCTAGTGAGTAAAATGTATAAAAAATGTATTAAAAATGTAGATTAAAAATGTTCTACATTGTCTAAAGATAGCGATAGGTGACGTATTTCCGGCCCGGGGCACAAGAATCTTTGCCCATTAACTCTTGTTATAAATTGTACATGTTCGCTCCTGTTCAGCACAAGAAACAGGAGCCTGTTGGGCGATATTTGTGCAGCATCCAAATGGCATTTATTTCAATGCAGCTGATTTACACACCGCCACCCAACATGTGGCAGCAGAGAGAGAGCGGCACGTCATGGTACATCCGGTTACGTCTTTGATAAAACGTATGTGTATCTGAGCGGCTGCTGGCCAAGAAATGCCGCACACCGGGCCCAGGTGAACCTCAGAGGGTACAGAGGTGAGATAGAAGCTAAATGTGTGGTGTTGGTCTTTTACAATAAATATAGTAGTGCTGTATTGTACAGAAATGTGGGCAACACACCTTAAAGTAGGCCCTTTATAATATAATAGTCTAGTTTTAGAGAGCTCCCTGCACTCAGCAGCTGTCTGTCCCTCTGCTCTGTCCAGTGCATTTATCAATCTGATATGTGATTTATCTCAGACACTCAGACTCGGCGCTGCGATATCACTCGTAGTATATTAATACATCTGTATACACATCACTACTTTTTGCTAACGGCTGAGTGGGCATCCTTTAAAGCACTTTGAGAAGTGAGTGCTCTTTTTTCACTTAATCAGACAAATAATCATCAGCAAATAAAGGCCAATAAGAATAACAATAACATGGTTAAACATGAGGGATTCAACAGGGAAATAAACTGAGCAGAAAGACTCAGAGTTAATTAGAAAATGCATCCAGGCATTTATTTTAAAAATTAAAATGATGACCCTGATTTTTGTTGTTGTTGTGACGAACAGAAACACAGTTGCTGTACGTACAAAGGTGAGAAGAGCAATGTGTCCTATTTTTTTCTCTGTTGCTCCTGTGTGCAAATCAACAAGCTGATCACAGTTCAGATTCAAAGTCGATGATGGGTAAATGCTTCAACATCTGGACACAAATACATGAACAAACCTGACTGTGATTGAGGCAGAGGCAACCGAACACAGGCGCTGCGTTTCTGACCGTGATGTAGTTCTGTTTCCTTATGTAAGATGTAAGACAGCACTGTCTATTTTAGTATTTTACCATAACTTCAAAGGAATGCTCCGCTGAACATCTCAGGACAGCTCTGACAAGTGTGTTCCTGTTTGTCGCAAGAAAAGGAAGCTGTGCGGGAGTATCTCTGCCTCTCAGACAGTTTTATCCAGAAGCAGTTCATGATACCATACAAACATGACTCAATTCAACTACAATTTAATATTAATTAACAACATTTTATACTTTTACTTGTTTATGAATAAGTGTAGATGTTTTGAGTAACTAAACTTGAAAAGAAATATTTCCTCAAAATGCTCCAAAAATGACATCTTCTGTTACATTATCAGTAGTAAATGTTAGCTGAATGATTCCTGCACGTGCCAGATAACTGCAACGTTCTTGGCTCAATTCCAGCAAAGAACCTTTGTTGCAGGTCATACCATGTCTCTCCCCAAGTCTCCTGTCTGCCTCTTCACTGTCCATTATCTAATAAAGGCATAAATGCCAAAAAATAATCTTTAAAAAAAAGCCCAAAACAGTGGTAAACACGGGCATGGGTAACGTTTTAGTGTGTCCTCAAGGACAGTGATTTCTCTCACTGAAAATCTGCTGTCTGGGTATTTTTTACCTCAACTTCAGGGTCAGTTTCATCTTAATTTGATACGTTCGACATTATGTGGGCGCATGTCAAACAGTTTGTAGCTTCAGTTTTCGCCTTCATCAGGGAGGAGTTTGGGGCTGGATAGCCGGAGTTTGTGCCTCTCATGTATTAGTGTACATTTGGGTCACAGAGCTAACAATCACTTTTTTTTTTAAAGATAATTAGCACAGAAGGTCGTTTAAAAACACTTACAGTTCTGAAGGTATTTACAGAATCCTCAAAGACTTTTCTAACCATCTGGATTAAAAAAATCCATCTGCTGAATGATAAACTTGTTAAGATACTTTTTCATATCCAGGTAGCCGGCGGGCTGCCATCTTTGTTTTGATTTGGAAAGATAAAAATCTTTGTTTTGTCGTGCAGTGAATGAATATTTTTTACATCCAGATGGTTAGAAAAGTCTTTGAGGATTCTGAAAATAATCAGAACAGAGGTAAGTGTTTTTAAACGACCTTCTGGGTTTGTTAAACATCACTGGTTAATAATCTTTTGGAGAAAAGGCTTGTAAAGAGCTGGCAGCAAAAGGAAGTTAAGTATTTTAAGTTAAGGCTGACGTGCTGAGGTAAGCGTATTGTGTCATTTCCTGTTGCCGACTGCATTTACTGATAGCGTTTTTGCTGTGCTCAACTCAACTATATTTGTGTGATTGCTGAAAGCTTCTTTTTCTTCCATACATTTTTACTTCTGCATAAAATGATGCTATGCTATGCTATGGCCTTCACAGTCACCAGATCTCAACCCAATTGAACACCTATGGGAGATTTTGGACTGACGTGTTAGACAACGTTCTCCACCACCATCATCAAAACACCAAATGAGGGAAAATCTTTTGGAAGAATGATGTTCATCCCTCCAGAAGAATTCAGAGACTGTAGAATTAATGCCAGGGCTGAGGAACACCATTCGGTTCTCATAAATGTTCTTCAAAGGTTTATTTATGATACAGGGCAGATGTGGGGAAACACAGAGCAGGGCAGGGCTAACGATGCTAGATGCAGGGCAGGTGTGCAGATGGGCAAAGCAAGCACAGGAACATAGAAGGGAACACAGCAAAAACCCCAAAACCAAGAAAAACACAAAACTCTTCATAATAAACCAACTTGCATAGAACCGCCACAGAATAAACATGAATACAACTCAGATACCCAAGCAACACTACAATCTCTCATCTGCAACAAACAAAACCCAAAAACCAAGTCCATGACTGAAAGTCTATGGGAGGGATGTTTGCAAGGTGGTATCTCAAAAACTAAAAGTGCTTAAGTATTCATACTACATGGACAGGTGTCCCATGTTGAAATGCTTAACATATTAAAACATGGGACCAATAGCGCCACCATGAGGTCAGTTATTATGTGTTTTACATAACTCATGAACCGTAAGACGTATCAAAACAATATTTGCACAGTGTTTCTTTGACAATGCTGATTCAACTGATAAATTTTCCACCATTTAGGATTTTTTGCTTCTGTTGGCACACATTTCATCTGATCTTCACCAAACTTGGTAAATACCATGTTTAGATGACCCTGGAAAAAACTTTTGAGTTTGTTTCTGGGTTTCACTTACTGTTTGTCTGTAATTGGTTGGCAAACTTTTGAAGGTGTGGATGATGCCCTTAACGAGCTAGAACTCGTCAATGCTAAATTGGATTGCAACCAAATTTGGGAATGTTCTACATAAAGCCACACTGAACAAGTGTGTAACATTTGATATAATTCTACCCACAGTAAAGTAACATTATAATATAATATTTCTGCAATTCTGTTGTCTTTAATAAATTGGAAACTTGGTACACAAGTTCTCCATGAGACCAGGAGGCAGAGCTGCAGTCAACTCAAACCTAATTATCAACCCTAGACCTAAATTTAATTATAACTCATTAAGTCTTGTTCTTAGTCTTTCACACCCAACCTGGAAAACTTTACAGCCAATTCTATTTGTTATAATGTATCGTCTTCCTGGTCTGTACTCTGAATTCTCAGAGTTTTTTTTTATCAAGGTCCTTAGTACAGATAAAGTAATTATAGTAGGTGACTTCAATATTTATGTGGACGTCAATAATGATAGTCTCAGCAGTGTTTATCTCATTATTAGACTCAATTGGTTTCTCTCAGAGTGTAAACAAACCCACTCACTGTCTTAACCACACCCTCAACCTTGTTCTGACATATGGTATCGAACTTGAACAGTTAACAATTTTTCCACAAAATCCTATTTTATCAGATCATTACTAAATAACTTTTGAATTCCTGTTAATGGACTACACACCATTAGGCAAATATATCTTCACTAGATGTTTGATAGTGCTGTAGCTAAATTTAAGGAAGCAATTCCATCAGTATTAAATTCAGTGCCATGTCTCAATACTACAGAGGACTCTTATGTTAATCTTAGTCCCTCCCAAATTAATAATCTTATTGATAGTGCCGCAGGCTCACTGCAAATGACACTTGAGTCCATCGCCCCTTTAAAAAGGAAGATAATAAAACATCAGAGGTTAGCTCCATGGTATAACTCCCAAACCCGCAAATTAAAGCAAACATCAGGAAACTCTGAAAGGATCTGGTGTTCCATCAAACTGGAAGTATCTTGCGTACTCTGGCAAGATAGTCTTAAAACATATAATACGACCCTCTGTAATGTCAGAGCCGCCTATTACTCAGCATTAATAAAGGAGAATAAAAACAGCCCTAGGTTCCTTTTCAGCACTTTGGCCAGGCTGACAGAGTCATAACTCTACTGATCCATGTATTCCTATAGCTCTCAGTAGTAACGACTTCATGAGCTTCTTTTAATGATAAAATTCAAAGTATTAGAGACAAAATTCACCACCGCCTGCCCTCAAGGCACCGATTTATCCCCAAGCAAAGGGACCTTACAAACCTATGACTATAACTAAACCTATAACATATAACTTCCCTTTCTCTCTAAGATCCTTGTGTGTGACTTTCTACACAAAAAATGGTTTATTTGAGGATTTTCATTCAGGATTTAGAGCACATCATAGCACAGAGACAGCACTGGTGAAAGTTACTAATGATCTCCTAACTGCATCAGACAAAGGATTTGACTCCATACTTGTCTTGTTAAATCTTAGTGCTGCATTTAACACCATTGACCATCAAATCCTATAACAGAGACTGGAACATTTAATTGGCACTGGCATTACATTGGCATTGAGCTGATTTAAATCCTATTTATCAGATCAATTTCAGTTTGTAAATGTTAACGATGAATCCTCCATGCACGCAAAAGTTAACACGGAGTTCCACAAGGTTCTGTACTTGGACCAATACTATTCACCTTATATATGCTTTCTTTAGGTAATATTATTCGGAAACACTCCATAAATTTTCATTGTTATGCAGATGATACCCAATTATATTTACCAATGAAGCCAGATGAATTCAAGCAGTTAACTAAACTCCAAGCCTGCCTTAAGGACATAAAGACCTGGATGACCTGTGTAGCAGCAGTTTTCTGCTGCTAAACTCAGACAAAAGTTAAGTTATTGTGCTTGGCCTTAAACACCTTAGAAACACATTATCTAATGATATAGCTACTCTAGATGGCATTACCCTGGCCTCCAGCTCCATCGTAAGGAATCTGGGAGTTATCTTTGATCAGGATATGCCCTCTAACTCTAAAATAAAACACATTTCAAGGACTACCTCTTCTTACTTACGTAACATTGCATTTCTCTAAAAGACACAGAAAAACTAGTCCACGCATTTGTTACTTCTAGGCTGGAGTTTTGCAATTCCTTATTATCAGGCTGCCCTAACAAGTCTCTAAAGACTCTCCAGCTGGTCCAGAATGCAGCTGCACGTGTACTGACTAAAACTACAAAAAGAGATCACATTTCTCCCATTTTAGCTTTGCTTCATTGGCTTCCTATAAAATCTAGAATAGAATTTAAAATCCTTCTCCTAACTTACAAAGCCCTTAATGGTCAGGCACCATCATATCTTAAAGAGCTCATAGTACCGTATTATCCCACTAGAACACTGCGCTCCCAGTATGCAGCTTACTGGTGGCTCCTGCAGTCTCCAAAGGTAGAATGGGAGGCAGAGCCTTCAGCTATCAGGCTCCTCTCTTGTGGAAACCATCTTCCAGATTCAGTCCGGGGTGCAGACACCCTCTCTATGTTTAAGAGTAGGCTTAAAACTTTCCTTTTTGATAAAGCTTATAGTTAGGGCCAACCAGGCTCACCTTGGATTAGCCCTTAGTTATGCTTCTAAGGGTCTAGATTGCCGGGGAATTTCCAATGATGCACTGAGCTCCTCTCTCCTCCTCCTCCTCTCCATCTGTATGCATTCATGTACCATTAATGCATGTTACTAACTTGGCTTCTTCCCCGGAGTCTTTGTGCTTTCTCGTCTCACAGGAAAACCGGATGTCGAGGGCTGCGGTGATGGTGGCATGGTTCTGTGGGTGTCCCGCCTCGACACCTTCTCCTACTATTATTGCTAATATTATTACTAGTCATATCTCTATTATTATTATCATTGTTATTGTTATTAGTGTTGTTATTATGCTTCTCTGTGTCTCTCTCCCCCTCCCTCCCTCTTTTGCTCTCAACCTAACCAGTCAAGGCAGATGGCCGCCCACCTAGAGCCGGGTTCTGTTTGAGGTTTCTTCCCATTAAAGGGGAGTTTTTCCTTGCTGCTGTTGCCAAGTGCTGCTCATGGGGGAATTGTTGGGTCTCTGTAAATAAAAGAGTACGGTCTTGACCTGCTCTATGTGAAAAGTGCCCTGAGATAACTTTTGTTATGATTTGGCGCTATATAAATAAAATTGAATTGAATTGAATATTTAGCCATATAAGCAATATAAGCAACACACTATAGAGTATTTGGAACATAGTTTGAACATAATAGAATTATGCTGCAGGAGTGATCCAAGTTTTTATGGACATCTTAATACTTTCTTTCCTGGATTACTGCTGGAATCCAAGCTGACTTCAGCTTCCATCCTCCATGAGGGAGCAAGCTACAAGGAGCCACCTCTCTACTGTACAGGGGCAGAGTGTTTGATACCCAAAGGTTTTCAATGGAGAATTACTTTAAACTCTTTTTAGCTGCCTCAACTGAACCAAACATTAGGCTTTCAGAAAACATTTTCACTGAATTGAACCTGAGTTTTGTGGTAAAGTTGTCGATAAATGCTCAGCAAACCCAGAGGACTGACATTTCAGCCATGTTAACATAACCTTTGGTGACTGTACCGAATGTTTAGGGAGCTTCATTGGTCTTGATTGTGTAGTACTTCCTGTCTGCATGTACAGCCTCTTAAGAGCTTAACAGCACGACCAAACCACAAAATTCTTCCAAACTTTTTGTAACTCATCTGAACTCAACATCAGCAGTGAGCCTGGTGGGAATTGGGGGGATTTTGTCTTATATGGTGTGTCTGTAAACGTCTCTGTAAAGAAACAGACAGAAATAGAAAAGAAATCATTAAACAGAGTGCAGTGTTACCTTGGAGGAGCCCAGTCATGTTTGGTGCAGTCTAACAGAGTTCCCACGTAGGTTCTCTTCCTCCATGTCACGTTCACCACCAGCACACCTGTCGATCACACGGGACAGAGTCAGAGGAGTTTGTACTGGATCTACTGGGACCTTAGAAGTCTTCAATATCAGGATGGATCCGTCAGGGAGCAACACAGGCTTCAGGACTCAAATGTTCAAAGTTTTCAGCTACACTGATTTCATGTGGTGTGATGCAAGTTTCATTTTTTACAAAAATGTATCACCCTGGGACAGATGTAGCTGTGTTAAAATAATTTATCAGTATTTCAGAAGACAATAATTAATTAATGATAATTATGGGAGGAAAATAAGCTTTAAATGCATTTCTATGCTGAAGGCTAAAGGATCTGTTGATCTATCACAGCGAGCAGAAACAGAAGACACGTTATTTTACGACATATCTAAACCTGTCTGAGCTTTTCATCTTTTCCTCATTTTTTTCAGCCTTTCTTTTTCAGCCTTTTTAGCTCTGCGAAAAATCTTGTTTCAAGATCATGACAAGAAAATATTTGCTCAGTTGTTAGTTGTTATAATGACAAACTTTTCTTGTTTTAATGAATTCATATTAGAACAAGATATTTTTCATTTTATTATTATACATTTTCTTGATCTTACTAGATACAAAATTATTCATTTTTTTTCACTTAATCTCATTATTACATATCATATCTCATTAAAACAAACTTTTCTCATTATATCATGATAAGTTTGTATTCTGTTGAAACTTCTTCTAAAACAAGAAGCAGATGGAGTTTGGATATGTTTTGGGTCCTGGAGTTTAGAGGGGCCATGAACTAAATGCACATTTGAGCCCACCATCAGAAATGTCGAGTAGAGCTGCAACGATTAGTTGCTTAATCAATTAGTTGATTAATATAATTATTTCAATAATGGATTCAGTCAGTTTTTCAAACTAAAATGTCCAAAACTTACAGGTTTTAAGATTTGATGCTCTTCTTTGTGATATATGATAATAAACCACATATCTTTGGGTTTTAAACTGTTAGTCACATAAAACATTAGAAAACATCTCTTTTAACAGGCATGTTTCCCTTTTTTTAGACTAAATGATTAATCAATGAATCAAGGAATATAATCCTTTGTTGGAGCCCTGATGTGAAGTCATCTGGGTCTTTGCGTTGTCAGGAGGTGATGGCAGGTCCGAGGGGAGGAGATGTCTGTTCTTATCAGATAATATCTGCGGGCTGGTACTGAGTCATCGCCTGGTTCTTAACAATCACTGATCTAATGTGGCACCAGATCCACACAGTGACTGGATCCATTATCATGTTAAAAAAAGAAACATTTATTCTTTTAATGACATAAGTCAGTATATTGTTATAACGAGATACGTTCATTTTGTGAAATTTAACTGTATAAGAAATAATAATAATGAACATGAACATATCTTGAAAAACATCTTGTTAAAACGACAAACTTCTCACATCTCATAACTGGATGACGCACAACAGTAAAACCAAAGATGTGAGCAGGGATTAAAAATAAAAAAAAAAGTACATTGCACCATAGATGAAAGAAAAATCAATCAGACAATCAGACGTCTGAACTGCAGAGAAGCAGCAGTCAACAGTCTAGAAACTAAAAGCTGTGGTAACCTGAAGGATGGAGTTCACAGGTTTAAGAGGCTCAAATTGTTTTCAAAACGGTTCAGACAGTTTGTTACAGTGTCTGTGAAAGTGCTCAAACTGATATTGATCAGAAACATCTGAGGAGAAAAATACAGTCGTCCATCCCTGTCAGGATTTTGGATGGACAGAAAGTTTAGTTATCAAGGTTGAAATTCTTATCTGGGGAGTGAAGACCCTTCAGACGTCTGAAATAAACGTCTCTCTCTCTCACACACTCTCAACATGACATTTGAAAACCATTAACCTGCGTCCTGTGATGCGCCAGCAGCAACGCTGGCAAATCAAATTTCGGACACATTACAGCTTTAAAAGGAGGTTTGACGTCAACACACTCCTGGTTCTTCAATTAAGCCTGATGGGCGCCATCTTCACAGAACAATCCCGCAGCTCTCCAGATAAATGAACCCTGGGAAACACGGACGGAAGCGTGTCGCTCTACAAGCTTAACGAGAGGTGGATGTAATCAGGCAGATCACACAGACCGAAGTTAATGAGCCGCATGTATTTGATATGTTAACAACTGTCGAACATATAATTCTGTTTAAACACCCTCTTAAGTAGCTTTGATGTTTGATAAAATATATTTTCCACATTGTATTGTCACTTCACTTTTATATTCTGTATCTGTTTGTTGCAGATAGTTGTTAATTAGAGCTATTTTGATAATTAAATAATGATTTTAGTCATTCATTTCAGGAAAAATGCCAAATATTTGCTGGTTGCAGCTTCTCCAATATGAGGATTTAACCTTGGGCTAAAAGATTAACATAACAGACATTTTCATTACTTTCTGACATTTCATAAACAAAAAAATGAATCATGAAAATAAGCCTTGGATTAATTGATAATGAAAATAATCGTTAGTTGCAGCCCAAGAGGACTTTACCCCTGACATGGAAAGGATTTAGAATTTGCCAAAACAGAAAAACATCCATCAATGGGAGTCGGGTCAACGATGCAGCGACTGTGACGAGGTCGACAGTTCAGCTGACAGTTCGCACACAGTAAATAGTTGGTTAGTTAGTCAGTGTCACATTCACATTCAGTGTAGCGGATACAAAAAAGCTAATTTCCATCTGTGTTCCCTGGGTGGAGGCCATCTGTCAAATTAAAACATTAACTTTGGAAACAGACACCACAAAATATCAGTGTTAGAATAAGAAAAAAATCAGGAAAAAAGCTACAGAATAACACTATTATTCCCCCACTATTAAACATAAAATTTTATACTAGGATGTGATATAAGTATTGCAGTGCAGGATCAGCAACAAACACTGTCGTGTCCCCAGAAGGCTTGTCAGGCCAGAAATGTGACAGTGCTTCTATTTTTAGTGAGAATGACTCCGTCTCCTCTCGAGGAGAAACCTAAACAGAGGATAACTCCCAGTTTTCATCGTACTGTCATGAATGTGGGTGTTCATACTAATATTATGTTGTTCAGAATCCTTCAAAGTCTGTTTTCAATTTTGAAACCGTCCTGAAAAAAAAAAAGCCCAGACTGCAATTTGTTCAAATGTGTATTTTTGCTTCTCAAAGGCTTTGGGCCAGTGTAAACAAACAACTCTTTTAAAAGGAAAGAAGTGAACATGACGTCCTTGAACCAACTGTCTCAAAATGTGAGCATCCTATTGTGGAGCATCTGTATCTCAGTGACTTCAGGGTTTGTTTGACTGTTTGTTTGTTATGACTCAGTGAAAAAGAAAATGTTCTCTCTCCTGCCGCTCTAGTTCTTCCTCTGGTCTTTCTTCCAGTCTCATTTACCTCGGCTGCTCTCTCTGCATCCTCGTCTACTGCAGAGCATATCAAAGCAAATTTAAAACATAGATCTGTTGGTTTGATATGTTTTCCTTATTGTCAACAAATCTCCTGTGGAGAGCCAAACCAACAATGAGCTGATCTACTAACAAGTATTGTGTGTGTATCCAAAGCCTGATATATTGTAGACCTCTATTGTTGTCCAAAAACTATTACAAACACATCAGAGAGCAGTGAGCATGCTCAGTGGCGTCTGTCTTACACAGAACTACTCTCCGGAGACTGAAAATGTGACCAAACTCTTCATAATGACGGAGCATGTCACTCATAGATGTATTTTTAATAGTTTTTGGACAACAACAGAGGTCTACAGCACAGAGGAATAAGACATATCAGGCTTTGGATACACACACAATACTTGTTGGTAAATCAGTTCATTGAGATTTGTCGACTAAAGAACATAGAAAATCATCGGCCTCATCCTTTAATGATACAATAAGAATCTTACATTTAAAAGGTCACATTTATTCAATGTAGACAGTATGAGCTCTTTATTTTTTAATGTGCTGATTTTCTCTGACCTCTCTACCTACCAAACCCGTTTTCATAGCTGCATTATCTCCCAAAATCAGCTATTTGCAGGACCTCCAAGTGGAAAACTGCCAACAATCTACCTTTTAACCAACAAGAATCACAAAATTGAATCACAAATGTCACTTATGACAAATTTAGTTATGTCATTGGCCCAGAAAACCTGCATGTCCAGATCAAGCAATATCTTGGTGCCACAGCACAGCAAAAATCAAATCAGCAAGCTTGTCCAGTCCTGCTTTTATCATCTGATATCTTAGTTTATGTATTTGGTTTATTTATTGCTTTATTAACATATATTCTCTTGTAATCTAATTACATATTTCATGTGCTGCCATGTGTCTCATTGTTTTTATCTGCTCGCAGGTCTGTAAAGCTCTTTGTAAACTGGCTTTGGAAATTGTAAGGTCTGAGTCGGTGTGGTTTGAACGGATTAACTTCAATGGCGTTCACGTGGGGCTCACATCTCGCTTTCTGTGTGGATTCCCAGTTAGAGAGGTCGAGTTGAAGGTTGGCGTTCCATCGTTTATTTAGAGATACCACTGAGGCAGGCTGAGATCAGCGCTGAGAGGGTCGAGCCGTCGGGTGAGAAGGACAGATAGAGCTGGGTGTCATCAGCATAGCAGCGGCGAGAAAAAGGGTGAATGCTTTGTCAAAAAATATGACAAATATCTGCAATTTTTGTTATATAAGACAATGAGATGAGACAAATGAGACAATCCTGGTGAAAATGGTGCAGTTTGCGTGTGTGTGTGTGTGTGGTGTGCACTGCTGTTACTACCAGCAGGGGGCGCCAAAGTCAGAATGAGAAAAAAAAACACATTCTGGTTTTAAATGCAAATAACATTAATCTGCCTCTTTACAATGGCTATTATTGGGAATTATTGTATAATATTTATTTACAATTTGCAGATCACCTTGAAATGGTTATCATTATTATCATTTCCTTTATCTCTGTCATCCAGACAGCCAGACAGACTGTGTGGATATAACATCAGACAGTCTGCGGAGCTCAGACGAGAGTCGAGCCAATCACTGTTTGATTAGCGCTCATCAGACGCTGAGCTCCTGCAGGGAGGGTCTGAAGCTGAAATGGTGGTCTCTTCTCCTTTCTGTCTCTCCAATTAGTATTCAGCTTAATTAACATGCAACCAGCATCTCCCTGTTGTATCCCTCCGCTGCCATAAGGAGGGGGGGGCTCCAGTTATCACTCCGCCTTCTGAACGGTAGTCCCCAAGCAGCAGGGAGGACTCATCAGGATGAAAATACAAACCTCTCCTTAATTTTTCTTTGTCTCAGTCTTTTTTTTTTCTCTGATTCACTCTGACATTGTCCCTCTGCCTGCACCTCATGACAAAAACAAAAAAATAAAATGAGTCTTCATGTGTCTATTTGTGTCTTTCTGCCTCCGTCTTCACATTCCTCTCCATCTCTTCATCTCTCTGGTGCTTTAAAAAATATAGAGAAAACCTCGGATGACATTCTGTCCATCTTCACACTCCTCTCTCTCTCTCTCTCTCTCTCTCTCTCTTCCATCCATCCATCCTGTCAGCCTGCTGGCACACAGACTGAGACCTGAATCCATTTTCTCGCTCGCATCCATCTTTATCCAACTTCTTTCCCTCCTCCATCTTTCTTCTCGTCCCTGTACAGTTTATAAAATCCATACTGTATTTTCACGTTACTATTCAGAGCAGCATACGTACGTGTCTCTATCCGGAATTATTATCTCTCATAATATTTACGTATCTTGTTATATCCGCATCCACTGTTACTCTGTTTCATATCACTGAGGCTGCCTCTCTGTTTGTTTACTTGCACAAACCTGAAAACATGATGCTTTGATGTTTTCTGTTTGCATTTATTATCTCCACCAAGGAGCTAATGTGTTCAGTCCTGCTCGCTTGTTTGTTTTTCTGTTTGTTTTCTTAGGAGGAAAATCTCAAAAATATGCCAACAGAACTGAATTAACTTCGCTGGAATATTTAGCTGCGGTTCACAAATATTTATTGTGCAGTACGGCTTTATAATACACTGAACGCTCAACGCACTGCAAATTAAAAACACATCATCAGCTTGACAACACGTGTGTTTGAGGAATATGAAACTGTTCCTGTAATTCCTGAAGTGATTTAAATGTATCTCACAGATATACTGATATATCATGAAGGCAAGCACAAAGTCACAATTATTAGTGCCTATTGCTAATAATCCTGACTGGCCCTTATTATTTGAATTAATATTCCTACTATAAAAATGGCAGAAAGGATGAATATTGTTAATAATCTTATTAAAAGTGGGATCTACACACGACCGAGTGCTTCTCAATGATAAGATGACAATAAACATTAAAATAGCTGAGAACAGACCAAACTTAGCTCAAAGTTTTGTTTACTGTAATGCTAAAAAAAATGCATCAGATCAGCTAAAAATCAGTTTTTCTCTTCTTTGTCTGTCTAGATCCTTTAATACAAACAGAGTCAGAAGCAGCAGATGTATTATTCACCGTCTATCCTTCCTTCTCTCCTCCCTCCACCTCTCTGGCCTGTTTAAGAACGCTCTTCATCTGGGATATATTCCCCTGTGTTATGTTTGTATTTCCTTCTTCTTCTTTTTTTTTTTTTTATTTTTGCCCGGGTGGAGTGAGTAGCTCCAGTTAATTAATACTGGGCCGGGATACAAACGCCTCTCTGCCAAACTCGACACTCCACTTCAGAGGCCCCGCGGCTGGCAGAGCGAGATGGGCACCGAGAGATGGGATTTATTCATTAGCAGCCTGCAGTAAGGTATTACACCTCCGCTGAGAGGCTGCAGTGCTGAGCGCTGTCCTCGTTAACGGCCTATCAAAGAGCGGTGGCGTCAAAATCGGTGGGTAAATCATCACGCTGTCTGATCCGCCGCCCGGCGCTCCCGTGGTATCATTTTGTTGTTTTGGACAGGTTTCTGGTTCTACTTTTCTTCCTGTTTTGGACTCAAGATTACGTGTAGTGCAAAGCCAAAACCGCCCTCATGAGGATATCAGTTATATTAAAAATAAACTTTGCTTATTTTTATTTGGCAGAAAGTGTCTGAAAGATCTGGAACGATAAAGCTAAGAAGCACCGGCTATTTTTTCTTGTAGCATATGTTCTCCAAACCTACGCTAGCTGTAACAATGCCAAAAAGTAAATTGGGGGTGAATCTATGATCTCTATATTACTTAACAATCATCCCTGTTGTGATTTAGAGGGCAAACTGGGGGCAGTTTTTCTAGCCCAGCTAGCTGTAGAGCTCTACGGATGTCAGTCTGTCAGTCCACCACTTTGCTCCAGTCAAATATCTCAGAAACTATTGAATGGATCACCATTAAAGGAACAGTTTGACATTTTGGAAATGACGTTATTCCCTTTCATTTTGAGAGTTACATGAGAAGAGTTCTCTAGATTAACATGAGGACTGGACATCTTTTCAAAGTTAAACAACATCTCTCAAGTTCACTCATGAATACGGATCTTCTGTGTTTGGTCTGTGCAGAAAAATAAATGTAAAAACAACCGTTTGTACTTTAACGGGGGATTTATCATGAATGTATTACAGGAACTGGATACCAGACTCAAAGTTTGAAAATTGCTTGGCTGGTGAACAAGCCAAAAATATTTTCTAGCTTCCAGGTTTGCTTGCTTGCTCATTAGTTTTCTCTCCTGCTGGCACCGCCCACGGCTTTACTGCTCGGCCCGTAGACTTTACATTAGGATGATGACACACACCATAAAAGCTCTATGTAAGTATTGTTTTTAACACTCATAGAAAGAGTAATAATTGACCTTGTTTGCAGTTTGAGGTGTCCTGTCAACTGTTTTACAGACTTCTCTTTTATAATGGAAGTTTATAAGGAAAATACTTTTTGGGCTGCAGGGTATTTTACGGCTGCAATACCACAAGTGGCCACTGGGAAACAACGTCTGTCGTTTTATTAACTGTAACAACAATATTCCTCTTAACTTAACTAAATATTTTACCCCTCATAGGAGTACCGTAAGGCTGCAATCAACAATTATTTTCTTTAATAACTGATTGATTGTTCAGGGTACAAAATGTCCACAAAATAATGAGAAGTACCATTATTATTCCCTGAAGAGCGAGACTTGTTTTGTCTGACCAATAGTCAAAAATACAAAGATGTTGCGTTTACTGTCATGGAAAACTGGAAAACTAGCAAATATTCACATTTGAGAAGCTGCTACCTGAGAATTTTGGTGTTTTTGCTTAAAAATGACTTAAACGGTTAATCAGTTATCAACTTCTGACTGTCGACTAATTGATTAATCACTGAATCATTTCAGCTCTACCATACGGTGGTCAAAAGGGGCCAAATAACAAGGGGTTTGTGAATATCCCCAATAATTAATTCCACATTTTCTCTGCAAACAGGTAACTGCTGAGCTGTTTGGAAAATATAAAACAAAACCTAAAAACAACTTCCCAGGAGGTGGAAGAACAACTATTTAACAAGTTATGACAGAGTTGTGATGAGCTCCGCAGGAGCTGTCAGAAATCTGCAGGATAATCTTTCACTTCCTGCATTTATCCTGCAGACAACACTGTCTTCAGTGTTAACAAGAAGAACCAACACAAGACACTTTTTTTAAAAAACTTCACTTGTTTTTTCGCAGATTTCCTCTTGGAGATTTTGGGAAACAGCCAAAATGCATCCACCGCTCAGTCTGCTGCATCTGTGATCCTCCGTCAGTCTGTTTATTTAGACACTGAACAGAGCGGACGACCACAAATCCTCAAATGGGAAAAAACGATGGAAATGGTTGCTGCACCTGAAAGAGTGCAGTGAAGGGGAAATCTGGGGCTTTTCCACACATCAAGACAAGAAAAGTCTTTTGTCAAACTCAAGTCAGGTCAAGCTTTGGGATCAGAAAAGCTGCTGATGCGTTTCAGCCATCTCGGCTCTCTAACTGCATCCTGACAAAAGTATTTTATTTACCCGTGTTTGACACTTGAGACTTTCCACCTCCTCATCATCACGTTTCTGGAAACACTCAGACTTCTCAAACTCACAAACACTCTTTTCATTTTGTTCACATCAGTGGAGAAGCTTAAGACAACATCAACATCTCAACACATTTAAGGACATTCACAGTGTTTTTACATCATTTAGCAAAGTAACCAGAAATTACAAATTAACGTCAAGCATTGTGACCACAATTTATATTTGTGAGTGATATTTTTAGGCATTTGTCCACTACTTCCAAAATGTTATTCATATGACACTTATGATAACAAAGTGTCTTAAACAAAAATAATAAAATACAAGTAACATTTTAAATACATTCAATTATTTAGAATAAAAGGAATACCATTAAAATTTCTATCACAGCGAACACCAGCTCTGCTTTTATTATCCAATTTATGTCATTAATTTGCACATAAAAAGTATCTGTAAACATGTAAAAAACTGGAATTGTCCTTTAAGCCATTGAATGCTTAAATGAAAACAGCACTGTTAAAGACTCCCTCTAGACTTATTTTAAGAAATATTTGTGTCTAGTATGTTTTTTTCAACAAAAAAGATTTAATTACTTAATCAAAATCCTTTAAACACTGTCCACTTTTTCTCTCTCATTCAAATCCAGAATCTCTGAATATGTAAATATTGTTGATTTCTAAAGTTTTCCTGCTGGACACCAGATGTCTCCTCCTTCACTGTAAAGTTCATTCTCAGTGTTTGTGCAACTGGAGGCTTCAAGTTTCCACTTCACATTTGTATAAGTTGCATACTGGACCATGATTGGCTACAAACTAGCTGTGATGTCACAAATCCTGCTCGTAGGTTCACGCGTTAAACTGAGATTTAAGGTGAGAAACTTTCAGCAGATGAATGGGAAAATACATCATTCAGCACAGAGAAGAAGAACAAACATCCAACTGAAGGAACAAGAAGAAGAACATGTTTTTGAGTGGAGGAGGACTTTAAACTCACCAATATGTGTTTCATTCATCTAAAAAACCAAAACTTAAAATTTTTAAGCCCATTTATTTGAGCTCTACTGATACACTTTCTATCACTTCCTCTGACAGTCACCTGGAAAACTAGACTGCCAAAAAGTGTGTTCTGTTACCACGACAACCACCAAATTACTGATCTTAGCTGCAGCGTAACTGCTTTTTAAAGGTTTTTAATATGATAAATTCAGTGTTTATCGTTATATTTTCAAATGAGAAATGTCTCCTTGCTAGTTTTATTTTGGGCAAAACGTATTTAAAAATGTACTTTAAAAAAAATGTAAATAAATCTTGCAGCTTTTTGCCCATCAATAAGGTAACATTGGGAACCCCTGTGTTACAATATAAAGTCACACAAACTATATTTAATATTTGTCTTCAACTGCCGACTTAATTTGATCCAAATAAAAAATAAAACTTTAAACATAAACAGAACATTTAGACTAAAAGAATAAATATTTTTAGGTTGAATTACAGAACGTACACAGTAATGAGAGATTGACATAAATCCCATAAGCATTTTGCGTTTTTGATTTTTTTTTTAACTCCTTACCTTCCTCAGTCTCGTGCCAGACGATGCCCTCCAGGTTGACGCTGGTCCCGGGCTGGCAGGGCCCCAGACAAGCCGAGTCGCCGTCCAGCACCCCTGACACGCCTCCATCCTGGGTGTTGGTGCCGATAGACCTCGTCCTCACCGCCAGCTGCTTGGGGTTAGAGGTGGGCAGGGTCGGAGGGGAGAAGGAAGGGGCCGAGGGCAGGGAGGATCCGGGGGCCCCGGGGTGGCCTGGAGCTGGGGGCGCCGGCACTGTGAACATGGGGTCCACCTGGAAGGAAGAGGAGACGATTCATTAGAGGTCAGAGAAAGACACTGTCATGCATCGTAATATGTAATTTTACTTCAGTTCCACTTCATTTTTGTCATCATTTCAATTTCAGTTTCATTAAACTTAATGAAATAAGGCTCCATGGCTGCACTGAATATTTCTGCAGAAAAGAGTGAAAGAGGCTTCGAGAGAGAGAGACGGTCAAAAATACAAGTAAAAAAAGATTATTAATGTCATTTTAATATTACTGATGTGAAGCCGGCTGACACCTGATTATTTGAATGTTCCTGCATAATAGAGGCAAGAATCGGAAGGACGTTTTAGAAGAGGAGACATTTTCTCCAAATGTCATACCATTCATTATTCTATTCTCAGTCTGCGGTTACCAACTTCCTACTATTGAAGCAGCTAATCACCTCCCAACTATATCTGGACTTCAAAAAAATCTTTTTTACCTATTTCGATTCATCTACATCTCTTTATCACGACGTCCTTAAGAGGCAAATATTTCACCCTCATTCACCAGTTTCTGGAAGTAGAAGTTTCCAGCCAACACATACAGTACATGTAGAAGCTGCACATTATAATTAGCTGCCATGTTTGCACACGGCGACTTGGCAAAAACGAGGTACTAAAGAGAAAGTCTGGCAACCCAGCAGACCGTTTGTCAACCTTACCACCTCTGTTTGGGAAATTCAGACTCCAGCAAGAGCACAGGTGTCCTACAGCTGTCGAAACAATTTAAATGTAACAGAAATCATCAGCTAAAGTGACGTCCGGGGGACTACTTTCTGTGTTTGACATGATTTCTGTGAAATTTAAGTCTTTTGAGAAGCTGTAAGAAGTTCACGCCTTGAACAACATCTTTCCTGCTGGAGGTGATGAGTTAAAATGACATCAAATCCGTGAGGGAAACCGAGGACAGCGAAGGTGTTGATATGTTTCATCCGAAGTGCTTGTTGAATGGTTTAAACATCATCTGATACCCTTTCCATTTACACCCTTCTGATGTTGAAACTGTAGGGAGGCCCTGACAACTTTCTCAAACTTATTCACACCCTCTTCACGCAGTGATTGGCCAGCTTAGCAGAGGAACTGAGAGAAAAAAAAGCTCTCTTTTTTAATTCTTTACACAACTATTTCTGTCACTTTTCATGTGAATAAACGAGTGCAACACTATGACAGCGTGCGCTGTTATTCCAATATTTAATCAGCTTTTCCACACAGCCGTTCACAACAGCTATAAACACTTTTATTGGGGTGTCGGTCAAACTGGGTCTTTTTGAGCAGTCTTTTAACTCTTTTATTTTGTATGTAGCCTTCCATTGCATATTTAAGACTCTTTTACAGGGCTCTCATTTGAAGTTTTCAACCAACTCACAGAGTCAGTTACAGTTGTCGACAAAATCGACAGTCACAGCTAGAAATGAAAAGCTGCTTTTGTCTACTTCTGTCTGAAATCAAGGATACATTTTTTGTTAATTACAACAAAGTTAAAGGGTAAATCTGCCACTGTGATCACTGTGAACTGTATACCAGCATCTGATGGATGTAGTAACAGTAACTCAGAGGGGTGGAGCTTAGCAGAGTCAATTCTCTTTGTGTTCATCGCTATGAGCGAACCTTTTAATATTACACACAGTAACTGATTCAGTTTTAGGGTGCTTTGACACCTGCCTTGTTTAGTTTGGTTGAATTGAACTCTGGTTCGTTTCCTTGGTGCGGTTCGTTTGGGCAAGGTGTGAACACAGCAATCGCACCAAAACAACCAGACCGAGACCTTGTTGAAGAGGTGGTCTCGATCTGGTTACAAACAGTCTGTGGTACAGTTCGTTAGTGGTGTGAACGTGGTCTGATTGCAGGAGGCATTGTGCATTTTTTATTTAAACCAGCTCCTGTAGCCAGCTGTGTGCATTATGTTCCCATTTCCTCTTCAGCCAATTGAAGGCAGCACATCTTCATGAAGCAACACAACGTGCCAATGTATCGTTAATATTCATATGTTGGTGTTACACTGAACGAACGGAGACAAAGTAAACAAACTGCTGTATTTTTAACAATTTTACTCTTGTGAAGCACTTTATGACTTTGCTCTGTGAAAGCTGCTATATTAAATAAACTTACTGTAGCTACATGTCATGGACAGACGTGTGTTGCTAACGGAGATTTTGAAGAGCAACAACCAAACCAGCATCTAAAGGGTCTGAAGTGACATTTGCAGGTATGTTTACATTATGTTTAATGAGCTGCAGCTGAGCAGCTAATTAGCTATCTAGCCTGCTAACCGACGTTAGCGGTGCACTTTTCCTGGTGAATGTTTGTTTGGTGGCTCGTTCAACAAGTTAAGCTGCAGGACAAGACGTGTGTTCATGTTTGCAAGTTAGATAAGAAGGAGACTTTAGCTGGAAAGCTTTAGTGGGTTGTTGTTCAGAGTCTGTGGCTCTTGTGTTTTGTAGCAGGATGCAATCAGGCTCAGTGTGACCGTCTGCTCTGCTGATGATAGAACGCCACATCGCTTAATGCAAAGATTTGATTTGCTGTATGGAAATAAGGACTCCAGCTATGTAGACGGATAACTAACAGTATTCTGTTGAATTAATGCAAAACTACGGGGTGCCATCATGAAATCAAAAAATATAAAATATAAATTTCTCCCTTTTGGTTTCTAATTTTTTTTGTCAAAGGAGAACACAAGATAAGTGATTTACTGAGCAGATATGTTGCTGTAGGTGACAAAAAAATTTGCAGTGTCATTAACTGTATTAGTAAGCTCTGTCTTGGCTGCCACTTAAATATCATCCAGAAGCCACTTTCAGCTGCCTCGCTGTACACTGAGCAACACAGGAAAACACAATGAATATTATATTTTGGCTTTGTAAATAATATGTGTATATTTCTCATAATCATAGGCATGGTGCATCAAAAAATAATGTAATAATGTTGAGTATTTATATGTAAAACACCCCCCTAAGAGCTGAACACTTGTACACATATAGTACAGCCACAGTCAGACACTTATATAAGTGTTATATTTCTACTCTGCTTCTTGTGTCCAGCACCGTTTCATAAAAGCAAGAACACTGGTTTTAAGTTTTCAAGGCCTGTGAGTGATCTTAACCACTGTCATCACCATGGTTACTGGTAATGAAATACTAAGCCATTGGTGCTTATAAGAGCCCCACTCTTATCTTCGCTACTTATTATGGTCCCAATTACAACAGCTCTGGGAAATAATTCTGCTGAGAGAGCAGCAGCAATCAGCAATGAAGGATTTTTCTCGCCGTTATGACTCAATAAAGATTACGGGCTTGACAGATATCTCACTGCACGATATTCTTGAGTGATTTCCCGGCTCTAACAACTTCCTCGCCATGCCAAGTCTGTAAATACTTGAGAAAACAAAAGCGCTTTGTCAAATCCAACACAGAGCTCTTCTGTGGCGTTTCTGTGGTTTCTAAGATAAAGGAGTTGTGCCTCTGTTGTGCTATTATGAAGATCAATCAGTTACTCTTACAGGTCGCTCTCAAATCTGACAAGAAATTTTTTTTTTTTTTTGCTTCCTAGGAGAGAAAAACAAAAGACTCAGGGGTGCTCTGTGCTTTTCTTTAAAATCCCTCTGCTATTTTTCTTCTAAAGCTTCTTAAATTGCAGAGGTTACTGCCAAGGTTACAAGTGGACTCCAGCACTGTGGACTCAATTCACATGATTTGAACTTCAAAGTCTCAGTTAAATTGGAAAGTAGAGCCTCCTCAGCTTCAGTTAGGTGATGTATTTTTGAGCAGCAAGACACAAGCTCAAAGAGAAGCAAAGGATACTGGAGCTGCCTGCATATAAGCTGGTGATTGACGCGGTGACCCGGTGGAACGGCGCGCTGGAGATGCTGGAACACTTCCTGAAGCAGCAACCAGCAATCTTGGCAGCTCTGCTGTCACCTGAAGTGCGCAGGAATGTAACGAAAGTGATCTCAGCACTCTGACAGAGGTTGACATAACGGTCGCAGAAGATGTGGTGAAAGCTCTTGAGACACTGAAGCAGCCACACTGGTAATGTCTGAAGAGAAGACCCCGACTCTATCTGTCATTGCACCTCTGCACGCACAGCTGCTGGAGGAGATGAGCAGCGTCCCCCACGACTCCACAGTGATTAAAGACCTCAAGACGGCTGTATACAACAAGTTGAACTCATGCTTACTTAACGTCTGTGTGTGTCAGTCTGTCTGTCTGTGTAACAGTGACTGAAATATGTGAAATCTCTTTAAGATATGTGTCCTGAAGGAAAAGCTGTATGTAAAGAAAGCATTACATCCTTGCTTCAAGCCCCTGCCTTTCTCGTCTAATGACGCCTGTGACGATATTCTTCAAACTGATGACTGAAGCTGCTGGTCTGGAGCAAGTTGAGGCATCTAATGCAAGTAATAGAAGTATAGAAATAACTGATTCCTGGCTGTTCCTGTACACTTCAGTATTTAAATATAAATTCTAAACAGTCTTTTTCTTAGTGTTAGCAGCAATATTAAATAATTGAATTCCCCAGTGGGTTCCCAATTGATTTTCCCATTAAGTTCATTCCTGAATATAATATTTCTTTCAACAGCGAAGAATCTGGTGGTGATGGAGCTGATACTGTTCCTGTACAGCAGGAAGACAACTCCCTTGGTCCTGTTGAACTGGATGATGCCCCTGCTACTTCACCAAAGAGGTCAAAGGAGTCTTCAGCATTGATGGCTGCATTGGGCCAGTCTACATGTCAAAAATCTACAGTATCACAGAAAACTCTGACTGACAAGGCACAGGAAGAAGTGAACAGATACAGAGGCAAGGTCAGACTGTCCTCCCACAGTCCCACAGAAGTAAAAACCTGTTCCACTCTCTGAAAATCCACTGAACTGGTGGAGGATGCATGCAGGGGAGCCGATCGAACCAGTATCTTTCCAGCATCCCCTCTGAGAGAGTTTTCTCAACCGTTGGCGATACTGTTACTGCACAAAGGAGCTGCCTCACTCCGCAACATGTAGATGAGCTCCTTCTCTTGCAGAAAACTCTCCAAGAAGTGAGAAAGCAGACTCATGAAGGGGCTTTAGTTTCATGGACTTTACAGTTTACAATGTCCAGAGGTTTTATAAGACCTTTTTTTAATATAAAAACCTTTTTCAATTTCTAATTGTTGGTTTACTTCTACTAATTAATTAATATACGGTTGTTTGTCTCTTTTGGTATCTTTATATCCTGTATAAACTTGTGTCATAGTACACAAATACTACTGTTGTATGACTCATTCCTTGTTATAGCTATGAAAATAGCTACATAGCTTCGCTGTGTTCCACCTCCTCAGTACAGTTACTCAGGTATTTAGCCAAATCATCAGCCTACATAACACTTCCTGAAGAGGCAAACTGATCAAATACAGTTAAGCACTGAGGTTCCTCATGCATATTGGCCCTGATGTCCTGTGTTGAAATTAAATGAAATGACTCTCTGAATAAAGGCTTTTTTGCCAGGAGCGTGCCTTGGACCTTTCTTCTTCTCTGAACTTTTGTGTTCTCTATCAAATAGCACCTTCATCACACTTGTTTGAACTTCCGAGCACTCTGGACCTTTTCTTTCTAACAATATGAACCAACAGTAGCGGCAGTAGGCCAAATAATGTATTTATGCAAATGGAAATTTTTCAGTATTTCAGTCTAGTCTAGCTTTTGCCTTTTACTGAACATATATTCTTAATACTATCAGTTGATAATCAGTCTCTAAATCTAGTACTAGTAACTATTATAGCACCTTGTAAAAACAGAAAATTCAAAGTAAAGACCAGAATAGAAACTAGACATTAAGATTGTTTTTGTCCTGACAGCTTTCACTGTTTATTTTACACTGCATTAAGCTGCACAGTGGTACGTGTGCACCTGATACTGCAGCAGCTGAAGCGGACTAATATTACTGTATTGTAAACAACTTCCAATGTAGCATCACATCTGTATAAAAAAAAGATTCTGGGGAACGAGGACAGATGTAATGAATATGATGGCCTGATGATTTAACATGAAGGAATGAATTAAACATTTGTGACACCTTGAAACACAACTGCTAACCTGCTGTTAACACAAGAGTTACTCCTCCTAACTGACTGCATTAAACACAACAACCTGAAACCTCAGTTTCTCCTGCTACAGTACTAATTTGTGTGCTTAAATGACATAATTCAAGTGCATGAATAAATAATATCTGTGCACAATTTTAACAAGGATTTCTCCTGACACCCTCTAGGCTTTGTGACTCACTAATCTCTGAAAAGTGTCTCATACTTTCAAGAGGGGGATGAGATTGATGTGGAAACTTGATAAAGATAATTTAAGGGGACAAATTACTTATTATTATTTATAAGGTTATTTGGTGTAATGCCAATGCTTGCTACTTCCCAAAACTCCTCTTTCCTAACTCAAAAGCTCAAAGAGTTTCTATTCCAGGCTCTCCCATGCTGACAGGATCTGTACTCCAGGTATTATGAGAAGCTTTGTTTCAGCTGTGTACCGCGCTGTATCAATGTTAAAACCCTGATAAACAATGCAAATTTATAATACAAAATAGCAATAAAACAAAACACAGATGATCCTCTGTGCTTCCTGAAACCGCCTCTTAACTCCCACACAGCTGCTGACAAAGACCACCCAGGACTTCTTCTACCAAATCACAAAGCAAATTAACTATAAAAGAAGAATCACGATCCCCGGTGATTTCTGTTCTGCCGTTTTTCCTCCCTCAGACACCCAGAACAACAACTCTCAGTCGCAATTCACACAGCAGCTATAGTCAGCTAGGACGCACAGTCACACAGTAACAATAACAATAAAAAAAAAAAAACACAAGCCTGCTCCCTCGCGTGTTAAACGCTTCAAACAAATCATCCTTTCTCACACTGTTTCTTAATTAAAAAAAAACAGAGGAAAATCACAGCAAAACATCACTAAAGTGCAGGCAGCTTTAGCATTAAAGAAACAAGCTTGTGTCGTCAAACTGAGGATGTGGGAGGACAGTCTGACCTTGCCTCTGAGCAAGGCTGCCAAAGCAGTAATCTGTGTAATACGTTGCTTTAAAAGGATTACATGTTTGGGTTTTCTTTGGCTGAATGTAGAGAATGAATGTACACGCTGTTCCATTTTTATATTAAATAGTACAATAATTATCCTGTCTTCACAGCTCCCTAAAAATCTGTTTTTGCATGATCTGGCAAAGTATCATGTTTACATAAGATTATTATATAAATGATGTAATACAATAATAGGGGTAATGCATTGCAGACAATTTAAGGAAATGATTTATAGACACTACAGTGCAAATATAAACCTCATAAATTGTGACAAGCGTGCAAGCAAACGTTGTTAGGATCATGTTTGGATAAAGAGTGCTTGTTATTTTTGTGTGGCCCATAAGCTCTACTCATGAGGGACTAGAGATGCCCGCTAAATGTCAGAAACCCCCAATTAAAACCCATCTTGTCAGTAAAATAATCTGCTTTATTTTTTTTTCAGTGTGTGTGTGTGTGTGTGTGTGCATGCAGAGCAACACAAAAATAGCACGGCAAAGCTATAAACTTGATAAAACCAGTGGAAAATAAAGAAGGGTGATGATAAAGTTGTCTCATGTCTGCTCTCAGCTTCACTGTGAAGTCAGCTAAACAAAGACTCTGGCACCGTTACCTTTACTGCCGTCCAGCATAATCATCACTTCACCTCGGCTGACAGGGCTCTCAGCTCCCATGCAGCCAGACGCTCTGTAGTGCTTCAAGTATGATTTTATTGCTGAACTGTGGACCAGGACAGTTGCAAACCCCCGTCTCCGTTATCAAAGTCTTGTGCTTTAGAGGGTCCATGCATGTAGAAGAATGTAGTAACACCTTTGGCCTTTGATTCCCCCTAATTATTAATATCATAAATTGTTTTAACCTTGTCTGTTACAGTTATTTATCTATTTATTTATGTTTTGTTATAATTATCTAACTGTATTTTTAATTTCTGTGAACATCCTCCAGGCAGCAGTTACATTTCCCAACAAAATGTAACTGGGAAAACAAATTGGTAGTGTTAGAACCATTTGTATCTATGTGTGTGTTAAGGTCATTCCCTGGTTGCCACAGTAGGTGGCGTATCGGACAGCAGCATATGGAAATGCATATGTAGAAGATTACTGTTTCCCTGCAAATGCCCCTATATTGCAACACTTATGGTAAAAAGATGTTTCAATCCTTCCTGTCCACTCTAAGACATTAGGTAAAATAAAACATACTGACCACTGGTCATGTGCTGAATTGCGTCTCACAGACTCGTAGCTTTAACTGTGTTCGCAGCCATTTTACCAAGCGGCAAAATGGCTGCACTTCCTTGAATGGCCACTTGAGGCTCCAAAAGCGGGTCAATACAGTTTTGGTTAACGGTTTTGGTCTCTGTAGCTAATTTCCTCTTTCATGACAACTGTACGGGGGGTGAATTTTTTTATAACTCACCTGTTTAAATTTTATTAAGCCGTAAAGTTCTGCATAATGAAGGACATGGCTGCTTTGAGTGACAGGTCCGCCAGCCGCTAGGTGGCTTGTTTCAGCCATTCGACCCCGCCTCTCTGCCCATTATTGATTGGCTGGGAGTTAGGCAGCGTCACGCACTGCCAAGATGGCGACGGCCGGAGTGGCTCACTTTGAGCTTCAAAACCGCTCTTCAGAAACCAACGGGTGACGTCACGGTAACTACGTCCATATTTTTATACAGTCTATGCATTTTACATTTTAAAGGTTACCCCAAAGTCGCAAAAAATTATATATATTTTTCGCGTGCAAGACATTCTTTCTTTTCTTGGAGTTCGGGGGCTCTGTACTGACATCAAAAAACAAATTTTCATGCTCAAATTTCTCTTGTTTAGGAATGAGGACTTAATCTGAATTCACAAGTTACCGCTCACGTCTGCAGTGTCAATGTCTTTCATTTAGTGTTCAGTCTTCTTCTTCTCCTCCCTTATACTGATGCTGATTGAAATTGCATCACCTCCAGCTTCTGTGATTGATTTCTGTTGTTGTTTTTTTTCCCCCTTGAGTCTGCAAGACAAGGTTTTGTGAAGCCGTCAGTATCTTTGGTTGGGCAACAAAGACTGAGATGTAAAGAAATATATATATATATATATATGTGGTGGGGAAGGGGAAGGGGGGGGGGGCCCTCAAGTAGTACTGCTTTAACTAAACCACGCAGGAACACAAAATACACAAAGACCCAAATAACACTAAAATATGCATAACCCCCGAAGCTTCACACAAACACAGAATCTGTCTTCCTGACTTTCTTTCAGATAAAATCCACCGACATCCTTCCTCACAGTCAGCTACAGAATCACCAGACGGACCAAATCTCTGTGTAATACCACGAAAAGAAAAAAGGATGTTTTATTCTATTTCTCCTTGCAAAACTCACACAGAGAAGCACAATGCCCACTAACAAAATAAAAAATAGACTTTACAAGATCAACACAGATATGGAATAATTGTTTTCACGTTATGTCAAGATTACGAGTTAATTGTCTCTTTATCTCAGGATATCAAAGTCGTTTTCTTGTGATAACGAGATAAACAGCTCAAGAAATTAAATGGTTGTTTTTTTTTTTCAAAATAACAAGATACTGTAATTATCACCTTATCTTGTGGAAACAAAAGTTACTATGAAATAACTAAATCACCTTTTGTTTTCTTGTGGAAACAAGATATTTATCCATCACGACAAAACGTGTTATCTCCAGATAATGGGATTAAAGGATATGTTTGTATTTTTTCTATCTTAATACAATACTTCTGTCAGACAGTATGGACGCTGAGAGAGTTGTAGTTCATCACAATCCTTCCTGCTGTCCATACTGGCCATGATGGGAACTCTTTGTAAATATTGGGGGGGTTTAAATTCACAGACCTGTAAAGCAACCAAAAGCTCATATAAGCCTTCAGCAATCTTAATTAGGTAAACCACATGGGTATCATCGTTGCGGTAATCGTGTGTAGATTTACTGCTGGTGGCAACAAACCAACATGAGACTACCGTAATGTATTAATCTGCTGCAACTCAGCAAGGAAAACACGTCCTGGGAAATAAGAAGATGCTTAAAAGACTGTGAGGATCATGAAGTTTGACCCCCATCTTTTAGAGAGAAGCTAGTGGATCTCTCGTGATCGTAAAAAAGAAGGTTAAAAACGTAACTGCAACCATCATAAAGAGGCGGACTAAAGCTGCCAGAGAACTGCTGGACAGAGTGTTTGAACGTGTCTCTTTAATTCTTTTTTTCATTTGTTACACAACTATTTCTGTAACTTTTAGTATGAACAACAGAGACACTATGAATGTCTTCTTTATGACATCCGGCTTTTCATCCCACCTTCGAGTAAGACTTTTGATTTCTGCATGAGCCGTACAAACTTTTATTTTTTTGAAGCATCAGCCCTGCAAACATGATGTAAGTCTATAATAAAATAATACTCTCACAGAAAGTGAGACATTTTTTTTTAGCCCTACAAGCAGCAAAGCTCAAAAAAATGTTGGTCTGTCTTTGATTCAACTACTGGATGGACGGCCATGAAAGTTTGACTGAAATTATCTTTTTCCCTTTCGGATGACTTGTAATAACTGATGATCCCCTGACGTTTCATCTAGCATCGCCCATTTTTCTAATACTTTGCTAATTACCAAACGTTTGCATGCTAACACGTTAAAGTGAGATGGTGAACACAACAATAGCATGTTAGCATCTGTAACGGAGTAACAGAACGGCAGCAGGAAGACAGACAGTAGGGATGTGCAGAGATCCCAGTATTTGTATTTGTATCTGTATTTGTTGAGGCAGCAAAATTATTTGTATTTGTATTCGAATAAAAGTGGAAAGAGGCTTAAAAATCCTGTTTTTGTTTTTATTACACTTATAATTTTAGAAAATTAAAGATGAAAATTAAAGTGATGTCCAAATTAGGAAATATGCGTCATGTAGCAGGTGGATGTGACTCCCCTCGTTGAGACCTGCTGATAGACGTCACAGCGGAGCAGAGGAGAGACAGAGATAGTGACTATAACTGACCTGCACGCTGGTATTTGACATGTTTTGTTTTTTTCTTCCCCAAAACAAATAATTTTAAAAATATTTGTATGAAACAAATATTCGTAAAAAAAAACCCCCACTATTTGTGCTTTGCCGAATAACGTATGTGTATTTGAGCACACCCCTAACAGACAGACAACATTTTACCAAATTTTACTCAAATGTTCAGAATGTTGGAAACTGACTTATTTAGACTTTGGATGCATCACTGCGTATCCAGCTGCTTTGATCTGTGCTCTCCTTGTCTGTAATCTTCATTCACATGCGAACTCATAAAAAGCTGATTAGCTTAAACCTGGCAGAGAAATCTCCGTCTTCTGGGAGAAATCTACCCGGTTTCTGTAAACCCCTACCCGATTACGGAAACTAGGTTTCTCGTTTACATGAGAGTTAAGAAATCAGCTGACTCTCTCTCTCTCGAGATGACTGTAAACTGGTTATTTTATTTGTTATGAGCATGTTAGCATGCTGACTTTAGCATGCTGACTTTAGCATTTAGATCAAGCACAGAGCCGCTAGTATGGCTGCATCTCTCTTATGGTGTCGTTATTATTTCTTGCAGTGACACAAACGAGGTCAACAATCTTTATTAAAGACGTAAATGTCAAACATTTTTAGAATAATGTTGACGAGAACGATGGGCAGCAGCTACCACGTCTTGAGGCTGAAATTCCTTAAAGTGCCAACGATGGCCGCTAGACGCTCCAACCATGTCAGCCATGTTTCATTCTGGTCTCAATCTCTAAATTCAGGCCCTCTAATAAGTGTGCTGGTGGTCATTTTGGAAATTATGATCATAACACAAACAATTAAAACCATTAAACAGCACACACTGTATGATCACGTCTCCGCCTGTCAACACCGACTGACTCCGACTGGACGCTTGAGCGGTGAGAGGATGAAGGGATGGACAGAGAGAGAGAGAGAGAAATAAAAAAAAAGCTGCTGCTGCAGTTCAACCTGAAGCAGATTATCCGTGAATGTTTTCCTCCTCCTCCTCCTCCTCCTCCTCCTCCTCCTCCTCCTCACAGGCTGGAGCTTTGTGTTGCATTTGAATCACAAACAGCTGTCCTAACTCGCATACTGAGCTGTATTTACCCAAATTAATCAGGAGAGGGAGGGTGGAGGGTGGAGGGTGGATGTCAGGGGAGCCAGCTGAGTTTTCCATTAATTCAGCCTCTAAAATCTATAATTAAACAAAGAGACATTTTTTTATCTTTGGTTCTTATGGGTTTTTTTTTTTTGGTTTTTTTTAAATCTTCAATCACATTTGTATGCGCCACAGACTACAGAGGCACCCCGCGGTGTATGTATGTGTTCAAAAATGCTAATAAAGAATTTTTAGCAATCCAACGATCCAATTATCCGTCCATCTTTTCATTTATCCATCCATCCATCTTTTTCATTTATCCGCCCCCTCATCCAGCTCTGATAATGGATGCAGGAGTGTTTATAGATGTAAAACTGGATTTTTTTTTTTTTTTATCATGTTTGGAGAGAAAAACGTTGCCTGAAGTGGATTTATCTGCTTCATCATCCTTTCCTCTTCATCTTCTTTCATTTCACCCCTTTCCTTTTTGTTTTTTCCTGTCTTCACTTCCTTCCTTTTATCAATCCCTCCATCCCTTTTATCCTTTTTCATTTCTTGTTGTCCTCCTCTTCTTCCCTCCTCCCTTTTCATTTCCTCATCCTCCTCTTCCTCCCTTTTCCTGTTTCTTCTTCCTTCTTCCTCCGCTTGTTTTTTTTCCTTCTTGTCCTCTCTTCACCCCCGCTCATTAATTTCCTTTCTTGTTTCCCTTCCTACTTTTCTCTTCCTCCCTTTTCTTTCCTCTCCCTCCTTTGCATCATCCTCTTTCCTCCCTCTTCCTCCTCTTTCTTTGTCCTTGTTTCCTTCCTCTTCTCCTCTCTTTTTTCATTTCCTCCTATCCTCTGTTCCTTCTGTCTTCTCTTATTTCTGTCTATTCTCCATTTTTTCTCCCTCCTCCCTTTTTTCTCTCCTTCTGTCCTTTCTTCACTCCTCTCATCTTTTTCCTTTTCCCCCCTCTGCTGTTTCTTTCCACCTCCTCCTCTTTTCTCACTTCTGATTCTGCCTCACATCCCCCCTTTTTCTCTCCTCCTTTTTCTTTGTTATCCTTCTTTCCTCTTCCTGCTCTTCCTCAATTTCCTTTCATTCCTTCTTCCTTTTCACATTTTTTCCTCTCACCAATTCTTCCACCCGTTCCTCTACCTCCTCCCCCCTTTTCCTCTTATTTCTTTATCTTCTCCTCCCTTTATTTTCCTTTCCTCCCATCTTCTGTTCCTATTTCCCTCTCTCCTTCCTCTTTCTTTGCCTCCTCCTCTTTTGTTTGTTTGTCTCCTCTCTTCCTCTCCTGCCTTTCCCTCTCTGCTGTTTCTTTCCTCCTCCCCTTTTCTCTCCATCTTCTTCCTTCTTTGTCCTTCTTTCCTCTTCTAGTTTCCTTTCCTTCCTTTTTTCCTTTTCACATTTTTACCCTATCATCCTTTTCTTCCTCCCTCCTTTCTACCTCCCACCCCCCCCCCCCTCTTTTTCCTCTCATGTCTTGTCCTCATGTCCCCTCCTCTCCTCCCTTTATCTTCCTCTTCCTCCTCCTCCTCCCCTCCTATTAAATCCCTCAGTGAGAAGCCACACTGACAGTTTTTTTTTTTTCCCTCCCAGACAGAAATCATCCCTGTCTTTATTGTCAGGCTGCTGAAAGAGGAGGCATTGTGTGTGTGTGTGTGTGTGTGTGTGTGTGTGTGTGTGTGTGTGTGTGAGCGCATGCAGACGATCTGCGGTTTGTGTGTGTTTTTGCACGTGTGTGTTTCTGCAATTGGTCGCCATTTTTTTTTCCTCTCTCCAGCCTCTCTCATCTCCACTCTCTTTCAGTCTCTACATTATGAACACACACACACACACACACACACACACACACCACTCACCTTCCTTTTAAATGACACGCTGTAATGGCATTTAAACCAACAGAGTGAGAAACAATGGATATTACTCTGCACAATCAACCATTAACAATAATTATGTTAGTCCAATTCTGCGTAAATTAATCTCCTGGAGTTGCGGCGTTTGCACGTAGAGCTTTCATAACGATATAATTAAAAAGCATCCGTGCTGAGGCCGACGTCTCAGGCTTCCAGTCTGGCAGCAGATGTAACACCAGAGAGAGGTTTTAATATACAGGAGACTCAATAATGGTTTCCAAGAGAGGAAATTTGAAACCTTAATGACAGCAGAGCGACTGGACACTCAGCACACAGAAATGCTTCTTACAAGATATTCAAGAGAAAAACAATTATCTTTTAGAAATGAAATAATGAAATAACAATAATTCATGATGTGACATGCCAGCTCGCCGATGTAGGCTGCAGATATGACGACTTGCAGTTGATATTATAGCAACATGGACGAGGAATGAACAGTAATTTATCACTTTTCACATAAGCCCTTAAAATGACCTTTTAACGTTTACTATGATTGTTCCTTCAAGTGCTTCAAACCTGCTGTCAAATAAAAGTAAAAATGCCCCCAAAAAAATCTTTAAAAAAAAAAGTAATTTTCCAAGAGGACAGAGATACTACAGTAGTTTAAAAGGTTTTTATTTTGTTTTCTTCTATCATAGCATCATTTTCAGAGAAAAAGCTCTAAAAAGCCGCTGTACACTACCTGCTCAGCACCAAACAGCAAACAACACAGTTAGCTGTAGACTAGCTGGTGAACATAGTGGAGAATTTAGCAGCTATAGAGCCAGATATTTCCCTCAGGAGTTGGTGGAGACCAAAAACAGAGCTAAAAGAGAGTGAATATTGGACTTACATTCACCAGGTGGACAGAAACACGACTCCAAATGAATGATAATGTTGCTCCGTAACTGCTGGATGTGGAAATAAGCAACTGTTTGCTAACAAGTTCAACATATCAACTGAAAAGCTGATGATATGTCAGTGTTGTGTTCACTACTACTTGTAATTGAGGTTTAACATTAAACACTTGTAAGGTTTTGCTAATGGTTCCAAACCCACTGAGAAGTAACACAACTCTGCAACTATATGCAGATTTCAGTCCGTTTAAGCCTCTTTTAGCTCATTGATTCATTTATTTTGGCTGCAAAGACTACATGGTGGAGTTCTTCAGGCCTTCATCCCCATATACATGAAAATTGTAGGCAGTCGTTTCCAGAAAACAAGCTCAGACAAACAGAGTGTGCTCTACCTGCCCTGCCCCGAATGGCAGAGCGCAGAAGACTGCAAACCAAAGGCCAAATTTTTGTTGTATGATCATCCTCCTACACACAGAAACTTGGCACAAACCAAACAGCAAATCTGCACTGAAGTCAGGAGAAGCTAAACATCAAAAACGGACGGACAAATAGTGAAAACTCCTGTTATAATTCTCAGTAGCCAAAGGTGATGTATTCAAACAGTCAAAAACTGTTCAGAAAAAACTGTCAAAAAAGATTCAGATTCAGTTCACTCTCATATAAAGAAAAACATCAAGTCTTCACATTTGATAAGCTGGAAACAGAGAATGGTGCTCAAAAAATATCTTAAAATAAATAGTTGGCGATTCATTGTCTGTTGATCGACTAATCAATTATTCATTTCAGCTCTAGCCGTAACCCTGACCCCTTACCCTCTAAACCTAACCCTAACCCTCCAACCCTAACCCCTAATTCTAACCCTAACCCTCTAACCCTAACCCTCTAACCCTAACCCTCTAACCCTAACCCCTAACTCTAACCCTCTAACTCTAACCCCTAACCCTCTAACCCTAACCCCTTTTAAAAATATCATTTTTGGGCAAAAAGAACACGTGGGTGGTGCAAATACACCCTTAACATGCTCAACTGAATCTCTACAGGAAGCTTTTACCTTAAATTATTCTGCACAGACCTTCCTTAACCTGTACATAAAAACTTTCTCAATTAACTGAACATAAAATCATCACTTCTGCATCTTTCATGCGATGAAAAACACTTTAACATCACATGAAATGTTTTAAGCGAGCAACATTAAAGCAACATCTTCCAAAACATTTTTGACTTGGACTCAATTTCACCTCATTTTCCATCATACGGATCGATTCAGATGAAAGAAGCTTCAATCTGATTTAGATTTCATCAGATGAGAGGAACTCACTGTCTGAGCCAAAAGAGCTACTGAAGAACCCTCCTCCTCTGTGCAGAAGGAACAAGATGTTTTTTTGGGGAAGGCTGGAGTTAAATAAAATATCAAAGAGGATGTGAGGTGACTCCTAGAAGGTTTTGCAGGTAGTGACAGACGTCAGGCGGTCGTATTGTAATGTGCTTTCTGTTATTTCAGTGTTTCATTGAGCTGTGAAGGCTGTGATGAATGAATGCAGAGGAAAAACCTGCCAGCCTGCAGCGCAGAGTGTGTGGGCGTACGCTTGTACCATGAAGCCTTTTCACACGGGTTGGCATTGATACTCTGATACCTAATGGACTCTCAGTCCAGCCTCCACATGAGCTGCTGTACGGCTCTGAAAACACACTTCTGCACCTCGAGTAGGGATCAATACCGTCAGCCGAGCTGTTAAGTCACCCTACTCGTCCACTTGTCCTTCGTGTGTCGTATTTCAGCTTCTGTCTAATAGTCAAGTCAAAAGGAAAATCATTTCTGTGTTAAGTTTGACCGCTTAACGTCATGTTTTGGGCTGAAATATGAGATATTTTTTCAGGAATAGAAGAATTCAAGTCAAACTGAAATTAGAGGAAGAAGAAAACTGAGACGTAGTGTTAAAGGGAAGAAAAAGGATTTTCAAGGTCACCCGCTCATTTTCAAAAACTTCTGAAGCCTCAGATTTTTTCTCAAATTCACCAGGGGGGCTACTTCTGCCTTCTGCCTGTCTGATTTTCATGTTTTCAACCGATAACTTCCTGTCAATCACAGCCCAGTGGAGCCGACAGACGGAACAAAGCAGAACTCATCCACCAGCTCCACTCTGCACTATAAAAAAAAACCAAGCTGGATCTTACACTGAGCTTTAAACTGATGCTTGTCTTCTTCAGCAAGAGAGACAAAACAAGGAACAAAATGAAGGAAAATGTTATGTTACCCTATAGGGGTGTGCCCGAATACAAATACATTATTCGGCAAAGCACAAATAGTGGGGTTTTTTTAACGAATATTTGTTTCATACAAATATTTTTAAAATTATTTGTTTTTGGGAGGAAAAAAACAAAACATGTCAAATACTAGCGAGCAGGTCAGTTATAGTCGTTATCTCAGCGTCTCTCCTCTGCTCCGCTGTTACGTCTATCAGCAGGTCTCAACGAGGGGAGTCACATCCACCTGCTACATGACGCACATTTCTTAATTTGGACATCACTTTAATTTTCATCTTTAATTTTCTAAAATTATAAGCGTAATAAAATACAAATAATACAAATAATTTTGCTGCCTCAACAAATACAGATACAAATACAAATACTGGGCCCTCTGCACATCCCTATTACCCAACATGGTAAAACATGGAAAATAGTGGTGAAGGTAAAAAGAAACTTTGACCCTGAACATTTCATCTCAGTGAGAAATAGTTTGCTTCAAATCTGACCAAACAGAAGCTGGTAAAACTGAATATTTTTAAAAGAATATTCATCCCCAAAAGGATCCAATTAGAACCAATTTTTTTTTTAAATTATAATCAAATCTGATAAAACACAATCTTAAGTAGCGCCTGGAGATTTGAAAAATTCCCATCATAAATTGTTGGACAACAAGAAACTGCACCTTTTGAGTAGAGCTGCAACAATTAGTCGATTAATCAATTAGTCAATAAACATTTTGGTAATCAAATAATTATTTTAGTTGTTTTTTAAGCAGAAATACTGAACATTTGCAGGTTGCAGCTTCTCAAATTTGAGGATTTGAAGCTTCTCTGTGTCATAAATGACAGTAAACTGAATATTTTCTGGAATTATAACAGATCAGATCATCAGATTAATCGATAATAGAAATAATCGTTAGTTGCAGCCTGAAGTTTCCATCAATACCTGAGCTACAACAACCAGCTCTTTGCCAAGAAAATTCAAATTAATGTACAAACGTTGGGTAAAATGAATGAAAACTTTGAATCAAGACTTAATTCGGTTTCTTTAGAAGTGTGTTGGTGGTTTTAATTGATATCAAACTCATTCAGTCACACACAGGTGCTGCTGCTGAGTGGAAGAATTTCAATTAATGAAAATACAACTTCAAGATGTGGACTTTGGTTCTATGTTGTTTACAATATTACTGTTTGTTTGCACTGAGTTTGTAGTTATAAGAGATTCAAACTGACTGTGTGCAGAGGATTGTGTGACACAACAGCAGCCAATTTTAGTTAAATCTAGTTGAAAATAGTCCAGTTTGAAGGAAACACAAATGAGTTTGTTGGTTTATCAGATTCCAAAACACTGAAAATAGTAGTTCATAGTCTCATGAGAAAGGATTTTACAACTCAGAGAGAAGGAATCGCAGCCCAGTATCTGTACTGTCATATTGGGACGATTCCACAGTGCGCTTTAATATCCAGAGACAAAGTCTTTCAGTGCCAATGCAGGAAGTTGTTTGCTTTGTGTAGCGAAGCAGAAAATCAGGGTGTCTGGGTTTAATACAGAGCAGAATTCACCTTCTACCACAACCCCAAGACTAAAACCTTCAAGCTGCACTTATCAACATATTGATAATAATAATGAATCAATTTACTCCTTGTAATGTAATTATGATGTCACGTTGCAAAGATCTACATTTTTTCTGAACATCCCTGCATTTCTTTGCCGTCTTAAAACAGCTTCAGCCAAATTTGCTCTGAATGTGGAGTTGAGGACAGACGTTTTGAGTCACTGCTCACTCCTTGTTAAATTACTGAGGATATGACTCACAGTCTAACAGCTGTAAATGTGAGTCTTTGCAGATCTGACATCTCAGCAGACACGAGTCAGAACCCCGCTGATTCGTCTCCCATTTAATCCACATGAGAAGTTCGGACTCAGAGGCACGTTTTCTGCCTTTTTAGAAACATGTTTTTCAGTGTTTTGGGAAAGACGTCTGACTGGCCGGCGGTTAGATAACAGTCCGACCACGCTGGCTAGAGGTTCAATTCCAGACAATTTTCTTTGAAAATGAGAAGATAAACAGCATCAAAGTGCTGCTGATTATCAGCCTCAGGTGCAGACTGGACACATGTGATGATGTAAGTTTGAATCCTGCTGAGGACCAGTGACCTTTGTCTGATGATAACACGCTAAATAAAAAGGACGTTCTACTATAAACTCCTGTCAGTGATCACCAGAAGGAAACAATGACCACTAATAAACATGAAAGTCATGATTACATTATATTTTCTTTTAAGATAATATTTTCTTTAATGCCGCTAATTATGGTGCACAATACAAATTCTGCATAGAAAGAATGTTTTTGAACCAAAAAAGGCAGCAAACTGAATTCAATGCACAACATCTCTGTTGTTGTCACATTGATAATTGATAATTTTTTCCTTTTTAGCATCATTAACACCATTACATCCACACATTATTGGTGTAATTTGATGTCTGTGATGCTCACCTTTTTTCAGAGACTGATTTCGGTGGAGAAATCCGACATTTCCAGAACATCCGCCATGTTTTTTTCTGTTTAAAAACTGGAGATAAAGACCAATAACAACCCAGTAAGTGTTGTGTTCATCCAATCAGGTGCAGGCAGGGTTTATGTTGCTTGTCTGACTAAAGGACACAGCTGTCAATCATACTTTGTTCAGCCATCTGAAAATGACGTCTTAAGCCTTTCAAGCCAGAACTCAATGAGTTAATGAAAAATGTGGAGCGACGAGAGGCGGATAAATCTGATTTTATTAACTCTGGATATAGGCTGTCATATATAAGCCATGTTTTGATCATCTTAACTATTTTTATCATAAATCACTGTAGTTCTTGATAATTCACACATTCAAACATTAAATTTCACACAGGATTATGGAAGAAAATTAGCTGTGATATGAGTGTTATGATGATGTTGGTGCACATGGAGGCATATTACATCAATCTTGTCAGATGAATCATAATCCATTCTTCACTCTTTACTGTTTTTGTTGGTTTTTTTTTTGGATCCCCTTTAGCCTCCACAGAAGTGGTTGTTAGTCTGTCTGGATCCACACAATATGAGCAACAATAAAACAAACAGCAATTTAAAATCACATCTATCGTTAAAACAAGAAAAAGATAAACAAGCCAAATATATGGATCAGAAAATAAGATAAATAACCTGACATTTGAAACGTAGACAATACAGACTCACAATAAGCACAAAATTGTCAAGAAAGAAACAAAAAGGAAGTAAAAATAATCAAAAAATGTTCCAAAACTGCAAAAACGTAAAGTAACGTGTGAGATTCATTAGATTTTATCCACCAGATGACCAGTGCTGACTTGACAGAGACCAGTATGTACTAGTTTTTTGCAAAAGAAATGTGGTGTTTTATTCCAAATGACATTTTGTATGAATAACAGAAGACTAAATTTTAATTTAGCCTCCATCATGCATTTGACCAGATCCATCTTTAATTTATCTTGCACCAGTAATGCATGGTAGTGTGGGAGTAGTGGAACTAACTACCCAACACTGCGAGGGTCATCAAAAAGACTAGAATTAAAATGTGTTTCCATTACCAATTTTACTATTGTGTCTAAAACAATCCTCTCAGCGGCACTCTTTGGAAAAATCCATTCCTACAACAGATAAAAATTCAACACAGCGCTGCCATGTTAGCCAGACCTTTCTTGTAAAACAGATAATGTGTCTCAGGAGACATCCTGGTTAAATTAAGGTTGAATAAAAATAAACTTGCTGGCACAGTAAAAGACGACTCAAGTCTCAGTTGTTTTTTACTGTGACGTGCAGTAATCTTTTTCCTATGTACATGCAAGAAAAGTGAGATTTTTCTACCTTTTGTCAGATGCTAAGGGCATAATAAAGACCTAAACAACCATGAAAGAAATAATATTCTGTAATGTTGGGAAAAGTGGGCTGAAATATGTGTTTGTGTAGATTTCGGCACATTTTTAAAATAATTTGTGTAATGCAAACATTTTACACTTCAAGCTTTTTCCTACATGCACCTCTCCTCATCAATGCTACTCGCTCGGGATCAGCTGTTTACATGCGACATCACACACCGATCACAACTCTCCCCGAATTAACCAAACACTGTCAACATCGCCATGGTAACAGAGCCTGTGCAAACCTGTTAAAACCCACCAGGTAAACGGGCCGACTCGAGAGCTGCTGATTTCACAGCATCTCATGTTGTGAGCTCATCACGGTTAATAGGATATGATGTTTCCATACACAAAGCACCAATTTTTTTCACTACGAGTGCCTTCCAGCACTCCCATCAGATACCAGCAGAGATAGCGAGAGCATCGGGGTCTCCGTGGGTTACTGTGTCGAAGATGGCGGAGACAACGGAGACAGAAGCGAGGTTGCTGGTCCTGCATCCTAGCATGACTAAAGAAGGCCACTCACAGACCACCAGACAATAAAATGGATGAGCTGAGACTACGTTTCTCATCATAGACACCCACTTAGGAGAGCTGCATGATGTTTATTACAGAAACTTTCCAGGAGCCCTGGACGCAGCTATAGAGCTAGCAGGCTGCTCAAACCACTGCAGTGTCAGAAATAAGGACTCCAGTAAGAGCTGTGGAGGTGTCCTGTGTATTTAACAACGACTGGTGCACAAACACTGCCATCATCGACAAGCACTAATGGCAGTGGATGGGCTCAAATGTGAAAAAAATAGAAATAGTAATTAATATCCAACATGCAAAAGTGCACCCATCCCCCATTGTTACATACCAATCTGTATACATCGCCCAACCCTACCATACACACACACACACACAAAATAAAGCATTCAAGAATCCTGAGGAGTAGCCGGATATTGGCGAGCTTGTTAACACTCCTGTGAGGTGATCAGAATTCAAGATAAACCAATAAAAATCCAACAGGAGCTGAATGTGTTTGTTGTTTCGTCTTCAGTCAGCCTGCAGCGATCCAGACTGACAGACAGAAAGTGATCGCGGAGCAGCCGCTGTCATTCACAGACAAACTCGAGTGCATCTTATTGTCATGCAGATGACAGTCGGAGCCTCAGCAGCAGCAGAACAGCTTTTATTTCTGTCAGCGAGGCTCAATCAGATTTTTATGGGTAGCTTGTTCATTTCAGACGTTATTCTAGATCTTTAAATTCCATCCATCTTGTGTATATAGGTTTAGCCATGATATAACAGTCATAGCAATGTTGGTCCACCCCTTTGTTCCAGACTAGAATATCTCAACAACTATTTGAATGGCTTGATATGACATTTTGTAGTTTTTAGTGAAATATATCAACAACTATCGGATGGATTTAGAGCTCTTGAATGATTACTTTCTCGATTAATCAACTAATTTGGTCTATCAAACATCTGAAAACAGTGAAAAATGTCCATCAGAGTTTCCTAAAGTCCAAGGTGACCTCTTCAAATTACCTGGTTTGTTTAACCAACAGTCCAAAAAAGATATTCAATTTACTATCACATGAGACTTTTTTGCTTTAAAATAATAAGATTAATTGCTTATTTAAATAGTTGCTGATTATATTTTTGTCGATGGACTAATCGATTAATTGACTAATCATTGCAGCTTTAGATGGATTGCTATGAAAATACAACAAAGGCAACTTTGATGATCCTCTGATTTTTCCTCTAATGCCACAAGCAGGTTAAATATTTCACGTATCCAGTGAAATATCTATACATTTAAGGTATGGATTGGGACAAATTTTGGTACAGATATTTCTGGTTATCAGACAATGAATCTTAATGACTTTGGTGATCCTTTGACTTTTTTTCTAACACCACAATGAGGTTCACATTTGTGGCTTTGAGTGAAATACTGTTGGCTGAAACATGAAATTTGGTAAAGACACTCAGGAAGAATACCTGCACAACTCATGACATTTCCATCAGCCTCTGCTGTACTTTCTGTTTAGCTCTAATTAGCAAATGTTAGCATGCTAACACGCTAAACTAAGCAAATGAATAACATAATAGCTGCTGCTAAGCAAAAAAGGAACATCCTATCCTAGTTGGGTGCAGGGTCACGACAAAAAGCAGCAAATAAAAACAGGAATTGCAGACATGTAATTTCCATACGCCCTCTCCAACTGGTCTCCCACTGGTGCAGAGATCTACAGTAGAACAAATACTGATTTGTTTCTTGTCATGCATGTTCTGTACAATATACACACTTTTCTTTCTTGTGTCTTTAAAAAATGTGAAATATATTGCACAATGTTTATTTATTTTAAGTCAATCACATGTCCCTTAATGGGCTAAATTGTGCATTTTCTCTGTACATTGCAAATTGACAGGTGGGTGATTTGTATCATGTGATCTCTCACAGTAATTGTAGGTTGAGCTGTGAGTTTTATCTGCGTATAGCCTTTTTGATGAAGCCCTTGCAGGTCAAAGTGTTGTATTAATAAAAACTCGGGCACTTGGGAGCATGGTTATAGCCTCTTCTGATTAATTAATTGACTGACTGACCAACCTGTATTGGAATACAAGACACTAGACAGAAACAACAACCAGAACGAGTCCATGACCAAACGTAATTATGATCCACAAATTCAAAAACAAGAACATTTCAAAATATTAAATTATATAACAGAAATGTCTTCTTATGAAGGAGCCTGGGTTCTCTGTCTGAGCCTCCAGGCATTTTCTAAAAATAGTGGACTCCTCTGCAACACTAAGATCACAAAAAACACATAAATGCAACTCTTCAGCTGCTAGTGATAAGATACCATTTCTTAACTGAGTACCCGAGGACCTCTGCCTTCTCTGTAAACATGTTTAATACAAGATTCTGTGCAGTAATCTTCTTTAGTTTGAATATAAAATCTAAGATTTGCACAACTATGCAACTATTCCGTGTATTTAGTGCTTCTGCTATTGTTCTTGTCAGCGGTGGTAAAACTAAATAATCCATTTTGGATTAAATTTAAATGAAGTGCATCATAAAATCTCACATTCTTCTCACAATTTGATTTGATTCTGTTCAATCTGATTAATTTCAGTGCCTCCACAGGGTGTAACACTTCTCCAAATGTAAATTGGAAACAGCAGTTAAACTGATTTAAGAATAATTAAAAACACTGCACCTAAACTCAGAGTGCAAAATGAAGAGTGACACTTATTTTTAAGGTTGAACTTCAACCTCAGTTGACAGCAGCTCAGTTTGTGGTTGGTGAAACACAGAAATGTTAAAAACAGATGGACAGTAGTTTGGATTTTAGTGAAAAGAAATGTGATGTTTTTTTCAGAACAGTTGCCATGTTTTTTTCTGTTTGAAAAGCAGATGCAAAGACCATGATGACAGCAAAGCGAGTGGTGCATTCAAGCAGTCAGGTGTAAGAAAGGTTCATGTTGATTCCTGAGCAAAGAAGAAAACTGTCAATCATCTGTCATACAACTGACTTAAAAAGGCTCCAGCCCTATATGCAGTGGGTGATTTGTTACTTTTGCAGGATTATCATATAGGCTTATCCCAATTCTTGATATTATAATTGTTATTCTAATTTCAATTTAATAGAACTGCTATTGGGTTACATACTTATTTTGTGTAGGCATATTCTTTTACTGGATGTCGACATTAAGCATTTTAATAATGCTTATTTTTCAAAACACGCTGTAGTTTTGACAGTATAAATTTCACTTCGAATTATATAACTGTAGCAGCTGAGTACGGTGCGGTCAGTGCAGGTTAATTTCCTGAGTCACTTTACCTGCTCCGCTCCCAGGTTACACCAAACATCTATATTAAAAACTATATCTTTAGTCATGTCTCCCCTAAAATATTTTGTTACAGAGGTGGCTTGGCCTGAGGGTGTATTTTCAGCACCTCAGATGGTGCCGAATAATCATAAAAATATTATGGGAATATTATAGGAAAACTACAGGCAGCAGTGTGTCTCTATAATCCTCTCGCTCTCTCTCTTTTATTATAAAAGTGACACTACTCTATAGAGTATATAGGCTATAATATAGAATAGAATTGAGTATTCACAGTGTATAGTTTAGAGAATATTATAAATCCAAGATGAAACTGACAGAACGGTGGCACTGAGAGAAAAAAGGCGCATTTACAAATCTGTCTGCTACTTCAGCACCATGGAGAGCGCCATGGATTTATCAATACACAGCACAGTTAGGCTGCTGATATTTCAGAGCCATTGTCTGGGCCATAGATTCTAACTTGCACAAAACTCAGCCAGATAAAGGATCAATGAATCAGGCAGACCAGACTAACATATTCAACTAAACAACCCCTCTGCCCCTGCACTGTCTCTGCTATTATGGGATGGAGAGGGGAGGGGGTGGCTGGTTAACAAGGGAGATACATTTTGGTCATTTTGGATCCCCCCTCAAATCTCCTACTGCCTATATTTAAATATTATTTAAGCCTTCCCAGTAAAACAACAGACCTTTCTCACAGCAGACATTTTGACTTGTTAAACATAGGTGTAATTAATAATGCATTAAGATGCATCATTAAGGTTATTAGTTGCACCTGAGCTTTATCCGCCATTCGAATGCTAATAATTGTTGTTAGACTTTGCTCACAAAAATACTAAAAAACTTAGGTGATCAGATCATTTTCAGGACTTTCACCTCTCAAAATCCCTAAAAATAAAGCTTTATTTGATGTATTTAAACTTATACATTCATATACAACATTAGCAAATATTCTTTTTTAATCAACCAACTTTATACCTTTTCTGGGAATATCCTTTCTCAACCCAAAGATATTCAGTTTATTGTCATAGAAGACTAAAGAAACCATGTAATATTCACATGTGAGAAGCTGAAACCAGAGAATTTGGACACTTCTCTTTAAAAAATGACTCAAAATGATTAATTGATTATTAAAATAGGTGGTGATTGATTCTCTGTTAATCACAGCTTTACAAATTCAATGATTAAACATGCAAACTCTGCAGCCAGTAAGCCACCTGACGTACTTTTTTTGCAATATTTTACTTTGTGGAATCATGAAAAGATGTTTTAGTATCTGTGATAAAATATTTGAAAATCAAGGATCCCTTATTTACTTTTTCCAGAACGTTCACAGCTTTCTTCAGCCAATGGAACTTGCTCAGACCGGAGGAAACGATCAAAAGCTCTGGAAAAGACTAGTTAGGGAAACTTGAGTTCAGAATATTTGGTCACATGTGTTCCCAAGATCAAGAATGAATCTCAAAACCTTTTTTTGGTGTTTGATACTCCTGGTCACGGACATCTTTCAGACAGTATTATCAGTAATATTGATTAATATTGAGATTTTCCGGATCATGTCTGGAAGTGACCGTTGTTTGAGTCAATATTCAGGAGATTAACTCAGTCTGTGCAAAAACAATGTGATTTTTCAGTGTTTCGGGGTGCAAATAAAGCCTCTGGAGCTCTGCTGCAACAATCACAGGAACTCTCAGGTGAAACTCAGATTATTGTTGACAGAGAATGCATTACAGTCACCACAGAGCTCACGGGTGACTGTGTGCGAGTGTGTGTTTCACCACCAAACGGGAATCCTTCAGATCAACAAATAAACAAAGCAGCCAGGGCCAGGCCAGCGTTCCTCCTGTCAGCAGCATCTGCCAGCAGGGAGGACACTTCGTTTTTTCCTGCCTCGTCTAATCCTGCATCCACAAACACCCCCCCTTCCACCCCCCTCCCAAAAAAAAAAAAAACTCCTTCTGGATATCCTCCATCTGTTTCTCTCTTATTTTCTGTGTCTATCAGACTCTTTCAGTCTGTGTCCTCTGCTGTCACCTCCAATTCCTCCCTCTCTATCAAACATCTCTTTCCCCACTTCACCTCTCCAACCCATCCGTCCATCTTCCTCCATCTTTGCCTCTCTCCAGACGACTTATTTAAACCCAAAGATGATTTCACAAGTGGCAACATCCCTGCTATTCCCCTCAAATGACTAGAAAATGTGGCCTATCTGAAAGTGTCTCATTAAACCTCAGCGGTTCAATGTGTTCACCTGCAGATTTTATGTCTTATTTAAAAAGATTCTGACCCACGATTTAACGCCTAATTAATTTTGACATCATAGGTCTTTTCCCAAATGAAAAGAGCAAACAAAGCCTGTGCAGATGCAACAAAAACAGAGGATTTACAGAAGAGGTTCATTCATATTCCCTCACGCCTTCTGCTGAGTTGCAGCAGCACATGGAAATAGTTGCTTTCTCCTCTAATCTCCAGCAAAAACAAGGAGGACTGAATTAAATGGTTCTGAAAGAGGAGGGGGAGGATGGAGATGGAGGACAGGACACACTGCTGCTGCTGCTGCCTCCCCTCCTCCTCCTCCTCCTCCTCCTCCTCCTCTCTTCATCTCCCCTCCAAAAAAAGAAAAAAAAGAAAAAGAGGAAAAAAATCCCTTCTGTGTACATCAGCATGGTAAATATCAGCAGACAGACACACAGATAGGAACAATGACACCAGCAGGGCAACAACAATAGGAAATAAATATCATGTGGCAGGCAGGCGGTCATCCCTCCATCCATTCATCCATCCATCCATTTAAACATTCCTGCTGTGTGTCTGCTGTACAGGCTTCTTTGTGGCCTTCACACCTGCATCTGACAGACTGTGTGTGCTCTGAATATCAAAAATATTTCATTTCTCTGCTTTTATGTTCATGTTTCTCATCTTTTAAATGAAAGTATTCTGCCTGAAAACGTTTAAGGCACAGATCGCACAGCCGCAGGTGTTAAGTGATCGCTGTTGTGTTTGGTTTTTTTTGTTGTTGTTGCTGTGTTTTATTATTGGCCTCCAGACAATAAAAAGCTGCTTACCTTCTCGGCTCCTCTGTGTTTCTTGGCGGACGGCGTGTCGTCATGCTGCCGCCTGACAACAATAGCGCCGCCGCTTTTAACTCCACAATCCAGCGCGGTGGTTTTATTGGCAGCGTTACTCCCGCTATTATTGTTGTTGTTGATGTTGTTATTGTTGCTGTTATCCCCCATGATCCTGGAGTCCGGCGCGGCGCAGTGGCAGTGTCCGGGGCCGTCGCGGCACAGATGATGCTCGGGCAGGGCGGACGATGAGAGGAAGACGGAGGGAGGAGGAGACGAGCCATCGCCGGGCTTCTCCTTCCTCGTCCGGACAGGAGGAGCGGCGGCGTCCCTCTCTCTGTCCCTCTCCCTGTCTCTCTCCCTCTTCCAGCCCCGGATCACGTTTTTCCCCTTCCTCTCCTCCTTGCCTTTGGCGCATGTCGCAGAAGGAGAGGCCGTGGTCACTTCGGAGACGCCGTTATTATTGTTGTTATTGTTGCCGCTCCCGCCGCCGCCGTCCACGTCTCTGCTGACCGCTGAAAGCATCTCCAGACCTTCTCCACCGACTCTGCGTCCTTGAGCCACCCGACGCTGCTGCTGCTGCTGCTGCTGCTGCTTACCGACCCCGACGCACACCTCTCCTCCGCCGCCGCCGCCGCCGCCGCGCAACGCACCGGCAGCCGCTGAGTGACCCGCCGCCGCCGCTGCTGCCGCCGCCGATGCCGCCTCCGGTTCCTCTCGTCCCTCCCGGCCGGCTCGGCTGCGTTTAAGCGCGGATCTCCTCGGCTCCGACCCGCCGCTGCCACCGCCGACAGGTCCCCGGGTCTGGAGCGAGGGCAGGGCCGCGTCTCTGTCGGCTGAGCCAGCGGCGCTGGAGGAGGAGGAGGAGGAGGAGGAGGAGGAGTAGGTGATGGAGATGGAGGAGGAGGAAGAGGAGGAGGATGAGGCAGTGTGGTTGTGTGACAGCTCCCTGCAGTCCGTCAGCAGCCCTCCATTCTCCCCAGCTCTCAGGAAACGGTTCATCTCCTCCTTTCCTTGTCTCCTTTGTCGATCTCCACAATAATCAGCATTCAAGTCATTGTCAGACCGCCAGCCAGCCGCAGTGTGGCAGAGCACCGAGCTGTAGATGGACACATGCAGGTCTGTTCAAGGCTGCTGGATCAGGCCTGCTCCATCACAAACTACAACACAGGCTGAATGACACCTGAGTATTTCTGACAGATACAGAGGTGCTCGGCAAGTGGTCAGTAGCCTGTAGGTGTGATGTGATTACAAAACAATAAATTAATAATAATAAAAACGATTTTAAAAAACAACAAAAACAAAACAAAAAACACAGCTACACCTAAATTTCCACCAAAAATCTCCTAATTTCTATGTTCAAAAAGAAATAATATAGTCATATAGTTGTCTATTGCGTTTTATTGTATTTGCACACACACACACACACACACACACACACACACACACACACACACACACACACACACAGTATAATAATATCAGAAACCACAAATGAGATTTTGAAAAAGCTTGAGTCGTGTCACTCGTTGGCCACAGGGGGGCGCTGCAGTGTTTGTTTGATTGTAACTGATTGAATGTCCTTTCAGCGTTTTCACTGATTTGCACTGATTGGTCGCAGGAGGCGTTTACTTGTAATTGTCCAGTATCAAACATGTAAATCACAGTTTATTGTCACTCAGCTGCTGGCTGCTGCTGCTGCTGCTGCTGTGGTGAAGAAGATATTCAAATCAATCCTTTCTCTCTCTCTCTGTGGTTGAATGGTTGTGATGAAGAAATACTGTTTTGCAAACCTGAGCAGTCAACACAGACAGCGTTTTATTCTACGGGTTACTTAAAGGGACAAATGGAATAAACAGGCTACGTATCAGTTTAGTGAAACACAGGAGCACACATTCAGTGCAAAGACAGAGTGTATTTAGATAATTCATCAGAAAATATGAACCTTTAATCACAACAACTGGAGATACTTGGTAAATTAAAAAAAAACTACAATGGCCACACAGACATATATTAATTATGTGTGACTCTTAAAGTGTGTTATTGCGGCTTGACAGGGAAGCAAAGTTCATTCATCCTCTTTGTTAGGGAATTTGAATTAGATGTTGGAATTGGTTTTACAGAAGTTCTTGACAGATCATTTCTGAGGTAGAAATCATGTTCAAAGTGAGTTTTTGATGGCAGACAAATATACTAATATTTTTAGTCTGATTTAATATTTGTAGTCTGATAGCAACAATATTTTGGCTTAGACCTAATTTATTCTATCTCTCAAAGGACTTCAAACACTGCCAACTGCTTATTTGTTACATCTACAATTACTTTCATTATCAAATGGTTTTGTCAATAACATGTCATTAAACAGTGAATAACACCTGTGATAATTTCAGCAGACTGTTGTGTGTCATTGAAGAAATAATCTTAGTCTTACTTACAGGCGTGGTTATAGCTTACTGGATAAATGTACAACATTCAAACCTGAAAATGTCTTTGAAAATTTTCAAAACATAAAAGTTTTACCCACTTGGCTGCTTGTAATTAGCTACATGTGTCATGAACATGACAAAAGCCAATAACTAAAACTACTCCTTAAACCTTGTTTTCTGTTTCTATTTGTGTTAAAGATGCAGGATACAACCATACCCTATAAAGATGGACGTAGCGATGTGTGACGTCACCCGTTGGTTTCATTGGAGCCGGTTTGAAGCCCAGAGTTGCAGCTTATCATCAGCGCCATCTTTTCCATTTGGAGTCAGGACCTTCCAAATAAGGGGTGCGGGGTGTTTCTTTTCACACTCTGGAAACACACCCCCGCTACCTTGGAGCCAAGCTAACGCTCAATGGGAACACTGAGTGGTGCACACTTGGGCTAACGTTAGCTACTGTTGCTAAACTGGGCAAGTATCATAATCAAGTAACATTAAACTTAGTGAAATATACTAAATTTAGAGATTGAGACCATAATGAACTGTTGAAAAAAGTGATTGAGGGAAGTTCAGGCTTTTTGGACGGGAGTCAGTTAGAGCATCTAGCAGCCGTCGGTGGCACTTTAAGGTAGTTTCCATGTTGGCTTCAGCCTGGAGCGCTGAAATGCATCCTACAAAACAGGATGGACATGAGATTTTTTACAAAGAGTCAAGAGCTAAATAGTGTCAGTAAAAACAGCAGCTATATGTTTGTGAGGTGTTTTTATGCAGCATTAAATTAATAGTACTGCTAGCTAACCAGCTAACGTTAGCCCTGAGTTTAAAGCCTTTTCGCCAACATTTTCTTGCTATTTGCTATTTCTATTTGTTGCAATATAGTGTTAATAAGTGTCATTCAATCATAGTCCTAGATAGTTATTGACAGGTTTGATCATAAACAGAAGCCAAAGCATAACATTACAACTTAGTTTGTTGTGAACATTAACATACACATTGTGAAACTGTGTCCCCTCCAAAAAGATTGACTGCAAGACGCTTCTGCTCCTGACCTATCTAATCAAACATTCCCCAAATGGGATTGGAGTTTCCTTTTTTTGCAATGTCAGTGCAAAACACAGTCAGCTTGTCAATCACTGACCAGAGTCACTGATAACAGATTTGGGGCAGGAAGAAGGTTCAGTGAAATGCTGGCAGTATGTGTTTGTTACACACTGTAGATTCAAACCAAACAAACAGAGCCACTGTACAGCCAATGACAGACAGTAATGTAATGTTTAGTTTGCAGGGGTAGAGGAGGTGTGTCATTTGTGACCCCAATATGTCCCGCACTATATATTCTGAGGAAAATAGTGGAGTTCAGTCAAACACGTGAATTAATCAAAAACAATGTAACATGGACTAGAAGGAGGTGGGTTCAGTCAACTCCAGACATGAGTTTTGAGCTTTAAATTGGGGTATTAAACAGTTCGTTAGGTGACAACAAGAGTCAGGTCTGCCTGTGTAAAGAGTGAAGTGACTCTTGCTGCAATGGTGAACTACAACACCGACGACTTGTTTCAATTCAAAGGGAGGAGCACGATGTCCAAACCTTCCTTTGCTCCGTACAACACTGCTGGACGTCACCGGTAAGAAACTTTAACTTTTTGTTTAAATGGAAGGTCCTTTTTTGTTTGATATTAATTGTTCAGTACTGTTGAGTTTCTGTAATACAAGTTTGATTTTCTGTAGGTGGTGCTGTTTTCCTTTAGTTAACACAATCAGTAAGAAATTTCTCAGTCTGTGTTCTTGTCTGTATGTGTGTTCTTGTGGACTTCTGAAATGTCATCAGTCACAGCACAAGTACTGCTCCACGTCAAAGTCCACACCCCGCTCGGCCCATGTTATCGAGGATACTCTGGGAGCTGAGTTGTATGGACTTGGGGTAGCCAAGTATCCCAGAATGCATTTCATGCCAATTGGCGGCAATGGCAGAGATGGCTCAGATTTTAAAGCCAGGCTCAAAGCTGTTGTAATGTTTGTCCAAGGACTGCTGTGTCACTAAGTAAGTTTAGATTTTTTTCTCAGGTGAGAAATGAACCGTTTTCATTTGCGATATGTGGTCAGTTTATTCATGTAATGCCTATTTGGAAATTTGCAAGACATTTGTATATTCATAATGCAGATGTTTTCTTTGAATGGAGTAAGTACCAACTCATTTTTACACTGAGTAACTCTGTTTCTTTCAGAAAATGCATAATAGGTTGTTTGTAGCCCTAATATTGCTATGCTAGTGAGTTTCTATCTGTTTTCTATAGAGCTGTGGTTTTGTAGACCACAGCGCCCCTTGACGTCGCCAATGTGGAAGTAACTTAAAGTGTATTGCCACACATGGCCACTAGATGGTGGCTCCACCTGACCCCAATTAAAAAAGCGTCATCTTCAACGGCATCAATTTTAATGTTACTTGACTACATTACCTGCTCTGTTAGCACAATTTAGCTAAAGTAGCTAACTTTAGCCCAAGTGTGCACCACTCGGTGTTCCCAGTAAGCTAGCGTTAGCTTCGGTGCGAGGTAGCAGAGCGTGTTTCCAGAGTGTGAAACGCAACACTCTTTATCTGGAAGGTAATTTGGCTCCAAATGGAAACGATGGCGCTGACGATAAGCTGCAACTCTGGGCTTCAAACCGGCTTCAAAGCATCCTCGCTACGTCCAGTTTTATATACAAGCTATGAATGAACAATAGATCTAAAAATGATGTAGAAGTGCATGTGTCATTATCAAAATTGGTTATAGTCGGCAACTGTGTTGTTACAACACAAAATATCCGGGATTTACTGGCTTTTATATCAGCTTATATACAAAAATATTTAATAGATGAATAATAACAATAAAATACTGACTGGTAGTCAAAATAAATCCAGCTCCTCTCTGTGAGGGAAGACTGTGAGCTGCAGTTCATACAGTTTATGTTTGTGTTTCAAAGTGCATCTGCTCTGTTTACACACTGCAACATGCAGCAGTGAAACGTTAACTTGAAAATAAATCAATAAAGCCCCAGTTGTTGCTGAGAGTGGAGACAGTAATTAGTTATGACTGTAACATGATACCTAAGTGGATTATTTTAAAATGCATACAAGCAACTAAAGAGGAAAACATTTTTAATATTTCATTAAAGTTGGAAAATGAACTCTTCCAGCATGTGGCTGTTTTAGCATCCAATAGCATTTATTTATTTCAAAGAAAAATGTTACATAAACAAGAAAAGAGCTACGAGGGATGTTACTCAATACAAATACAGTATGTGGAGGATATGAGAGACAAAGAAAAACATATGTACTAATGCAGAATAACAGTAAATGATTGTGTAGTAATAAAATCAAATCATTATAAACTATGAATAATGTGTGAATGAGACACAGAAAAAAAAGATGAATAAGCAAAGTTGCAAGAAGAACTGATGAAAAAAATTGGCAAAGAGTTCAACACTGTTTGTATTTCGAACTGTACCGGTACTGTCAGTAAAGAAATCAACACGATGACACAACAGTAACACTGATAAACACCACGAATCAGAGTTTTAGAACCGAAGAATGAATGTGAATCACTTTTAAGACATTTTTGTCCGATCTTTGCTTCTTTAAAGGATGTTTTAGACTTGGTTTTAATGTTCAGTTTAGAAAAAGGTTTAGATTAAAGGAGACATGTAAGAAAAATGAAACATGTTGTCACTGAACATTTTACTAAAACATTCAATATCAACATTTGTTAATTTTCTCAATGTGTTGACAGAAAACAAAATTTCAGGAGGCACTAGGCTTCTTTCAAAATGTATTTACCGTTGCAATTTATTAGTATATAAACATAATTTCTTGACCTTCTCATCTCTCTCTTGTAAAGAAAGTGAGTAAGCTGATATAAGTTAGGTTTAGAGGCGGGGAAGTGTAATATATCAGTGAGGGTCCTCACAAGTATACAAGAACATGTGTAACTCTACCTCTGTGTGTATATACTGTACATAAATATGTGTGTGTGTGTGTGTGTGTGTGTGTGAAACATATTGAGTGGTAGAAAGAAAGAAATTGAAGGACAAAGAGTTCAACATGTTTGTTGACTGTTGTGGCCCAGTAACCCAGAGCTGATATCAGTCAGCTCAGATTACACACACACACACGCACACACACACACACACACGTTTCCATCAGAGGACTTTGACGTACATTCATGTTCTTGTGGACTTACTAACCCTACCTTAACCTTAAATGAGGTCGTCTTCCTAAAATTTCATGATTTACGTTATAAGAATAGGAGGCGAGTCCTCACAATGTGACTGTGTAACAGATTTATTTTATGTCACCACAACATGAGTAATACCTGGTACACACACACACACACACACACACACACACACACACACACACAAAGAAGCAGGGTAATAGCTGGATCATATATCCTCATTCACATTGAATTTACACGGGAACTAAACACCTGCAGGTAAAATTCTGTAGTAAAGGTATAATTCAGTAGTTTTCTCATTTAATTTTCCCTCTTGGCTTCAGAATAAATAATGACACTTTGCATTCTTATTTATTATTTATGTTCATTATTACTGAGAATGGATAGCAGTTGTTTTGTGCACCAAAATCTACCAAGCAAGCCTGCTGGAGCCTGTGTATAAACACTACTGGTATTCCACTCTTTTTTTTTTTTTCATCATTTCAATACAGATATTTTACTGCAAGTACATAGTTAATGATCAGAAGAGGAAATTACTGTCTGTCTGGATAAAATAACAAAGAAATGCCAGGAACAACATGGAGAAACAGCTGGGCAAAGCAGCCACAGAGCCTCAAGGGCCCAGAAAGCCCCACAGTCACTGCGTCTCAGCTGATTATTGCTCATTTGATTAATTGTAAATTTGTTAGAGAGTTTGCTGGACTAACATACAATATCAATAATCAGCAATCACAAGGTTGTTGTGAAAATGTAGTTTTAAGACCTTAATTATTTTTAGTTTATATTGTGCTCACACATTTTCCCAACAATTAAGAATTGGTTGTAGACAGTATTTTACAAAAAATATTGCCAGGATGCCAGGAAGTGTCACAGAGAAGCTATTATCAGTGAGTTTCTGAGGGTCAAGGATTATGAAGCAATATAGATATCAGTATTAATAATGGTATAAGGAGCAGTTGTAAACTTGTATAAATGATATATCAGAGTATCAGACTCAGTTTCTCTTTTAGGGTTGAAACAATTAGTCAATTAATCTTCGTCTATGCAAAGTTTGATGTGATTCCAGCTTTTAAAACACGAGGATTTACTACTTTTTAAAAGTCTTACATCAGCTGTTGGTCGGACTGTTGGCTGGACAAAACAAGACATTAATAAAAGTAATTGCTGGTTGCAGGTAGACCCCAAATGATAAATCGGACGATATTAGCTTATTGCATACATATTTAGAAATTCACCATTTTCAGTAAAGAAATGCCAGAGATACAATGAAAAATATAATATTTGTCCTCAGGTGTTTTCTCTACCTGGCAGTCCTGTCCCGGATTCATCTACTGTAGTAAGAAAGTAAATAAATGATTACATTTTGTATCGACAAAGGGAAAGTGATAAGATTTCATCCTGTTTGAGTAAGAAAAGGAGAAGAGAAGAAAGAGGAGAAAGTTTTGTTCCAGTGTAAACTGAGCTGGAAAGAGTTATAAAGTTCTTACTGACAGCAAATATCTCAACTTTACTTTTTCTGCAGATTTCATGCGATCAGAGCAGAATAAGATTTTATAATGTACAGCAACATACAAGAGAGTAGAAATTAAACTTTACTCTTCAAACAAAACTGGGTTGAATGTCACTGATCAAAGGTTTAAATTCTCTCTCACACACACACACACACACACACACACATGCACGCACAACACCACGTCCTGCCGTCTGATTGGCTGTGACATGTGAAACCAGGAGGCCCCTGCAGACACTCCTACCAGCAGGTGAAGGAGCTCAGGCTGCAGGCTCAGTTCACCTCTCAGTTCTCACAGCAGCAGGCAGACAGACAGGACAGCGGGACGGCCGGGGCGTTTGATCGGTAAAAACTGATGAGCGTGATGACAGAACACTGTGTTAACCAGCAGACATCACAGGAGGATGCCAGGAAGTCTAACAGAGGAACTGCAAAGCATGAAGAAAGGGATTATCAGTGAGTTTCTGACTGAAAAAGAGAGTCAAAGAGAGGATCCTAGATTATGAAGAAATGTAGATATCAGTAGTAATAGTAATAGTAGTGTTTGTAGTGGCATGAGTAACAGTTTAAATGAGTAGAAATAGAAGGTGTAGTATAAGTATTAGTATCTCTATTAGTGCTGAAACAATTAGCCAATTAATCGATTTGTCAACAGACAGAAAATTAAATGCTAACAGTTTTGATTGTTGAACTCATTTATCAAGCAAAAAATACAAAGTATGTTCTGATTCCAGCTTCTCAAATGTTAGTATTTACTGCTTTTCTTCATGTTATATTACTGTAAATTGGACATTATTGAATCTTGGACTGTTGGTCGGTTAAAACAAGACATCTGAGGACGTCACCTTGGACTCTCTTGTCACACAGTAATGAAAAAAACAGGTGCAACAAGACCCCAATTGATAAATTGGCCGATATTAGTTTATTACAGATATATCTGTGTATATGTTTACCATTCAGTAGAAAGAAATTTCAGTGCAGAAATGCTAAAGATGTGTTTGAGGTCAGTGTCTCTGTTACACAGTTTGTCCACCAGAGCATATCTTAGTCACAATTTGTTAAAGTCCAACAGAATTGAAACTGCCTCTATTGTCTGCGACAGCAACATATCTGCTCTGTAAATCATTTGTCCTGTTTTCTCCTTTGAGAAAAAATCAGAAACCAAAAGGAAGATGTTTATATTTTAAGTTCTTTGGTTTCATGATGGCGCCCCCTAGTTTTACATTATTTCAGTGAAATACCATTGGAGTCCTTATCAGCAAATCAAATGTTGAATAAAGCAATAACGTGTCGTTCTATCATCGGCAGAGCAGATGGTCACACTGAGCCTGATTGCATCCGGCTACACAACACAAGAGCCACAGACTCTGAACAACAACCCACATTAGCTTTCCTGCTAAAGTCTCCTTCTTATCTAACTTATAAACATGAACATACGTCTTGTCCTGCAGCTTAACTTCCTGAACGAGCCACCAAACAATCATTTACCTGATAGCTAATTAGCTTCTCAGCTGCAGCACATTAAACAGCATGTAAACATACCTGCAAATGTCATGTCGGACTTGTTAGATGCTGGTTTGGTCGTTGCTCTTCAACATCCCTGTTGGCAACACGCCGTCTGTGCATGACTTATAGCCATAGCAGTTTGTTTACTTTGTCTTCCTTCTGTACCAGTAGCCTGCCAGCTGCTGTCAATCAAACACAAACAGACACTGACAAAGCCGACTGAAACGAAATAGATTCTAATGGCACAAAACTACTAACAATATATTGAAAAATGATATGATTGAAACCTGTTTCAAAGTTCACATTAAATGACCCCAGGTCTGGGTTGCAGTAGATGTCTAACACTGATTTACAGATATTTGATATTTTTAATTAAAAAACAACTAAAATACTGTCTTGTTTTGCAAGATGAATAAGATTCACTTGTGTCCTTGTGGTTTCCATTTTGTCTGATATGTCAGTTAGTGGTGAATCAATTGAATCCTGCACTAAACCTCAAATACAGTACATACGCTGATAGTGATGTCTTCAGGGTTATCAGCTTGAGCTAGAGAAAGTCTGTGTTATAAACTGGGTTAAAGGGTCTGGAAAGACGCTGGTGTTTACCAAGCAGGGAGAGTTTTACACCACTTTCACGTCATATTTTCTTATCATGATTACGAGATTTCAACTTGTAAATAAGTTACAAGTTACAGTTACGTCTGGGAAATTTCTACTTTTCTGAAAGAGCTGATGTATCCGTCTTGGTCATTCATAAAACAGAAATACATGAAAATGTAGCAACTAGGGACGAAAGTTTATCGTTCATGGTGATTAAACCCAAATTTAATGGATATAGTGTTGTGTTGTGTTGTGTTGTGTTGTGTTGTGTTGTGTTATGTTGTCAGTGCTCAGCATTTTTAACCATCAGTCAACCAACTCTGTAATCATAGCAAGCTGCAGACATGGGAATTTTTCCCATCAATCCCAGACATGACTGCGGCATTATGAAATTAAAAAAAAACACTATCAACTTGCATTATGGGAAATGTAGGATCAAGTGTTTTGTCACAGTGTCTCCGCCTTAAAAATCTGTCACTTGTGACTCATTTTTATACAAGTGCAGTACTAAATGTCTACAGAGCTGCTTTAGGATTGCATTTATCTTTACATTTCCTTCTAATGTATGTTCTTCTTACTTGCTGTTTAAGTGATTTCTGTGGTTGTTTTCTTTCTGTCTGTAGTTCAGATGTAGAGAACATGGCTGAGGAGCGACAGAGAAACGGGAGGACGACCAACGAGCCTCCGCAGGCCGTCGATCCCGAGCATCAGGAGCCCTCGAGCAGGAGGAAGCCGGCGTTAGTCAGGTAAACAACAAGATTTATAAAATATAAAAAGCTGTCTATATTTCTTGATCTCAGATTTTTACACAAATACTTTTTTTTACTGATGTTTAAAGATAAAGATCTTTTATCCTTTATATTATCTTTTTAATTAAATGTTTTTATATTATTTTCATTACTTATTTATACTATATTTAATTTATATAACTTTACTTGGTGACCTACAGTATAATAAGTAGTGTTATATAATCAAAATGCATTTGAATTAGAGTACAAAGGGTCACAGACAGCCAGACAGCCGTGTAATGCGTAATATAACTGTTTGTTTAGTGTTGTATCAGTTAGTATGAGTAATTTTAGTTTGTTTAATGTCTTATCAGTATTAAGTGAATCCATTCCTGGTTGCACTGGTTTTTGGTTCCTGTCTGCAGGTCAAAGACCTTCGACAACTCTCTGCTGACTCAGGTCCAGGCTGACTCAGACTCCAAGATAGAGAGGAAGAAGTCTCACTACAGCCAAGTGAGGATTTATTAACACATATTTTATTACACTCATAAACATTACAGCATGGGAACCGTTCTCAGACAGTTGTTTTTCCAGATTAGTGATATCAGATATGCTTTATGATGACTGACTTTTTTTTTTCCAAGGCCACATTATTATCTCATAGATGATAACTATCAGAAAGCATCAGGGTCGGCAGTATGTGGGTCATGCTGATATCAGTGGTAGGAGGGCTGTAGCTGACTGAGGACACTGAGGTCACGGCCTCAGTTGTTAACAAGTCGTCCAAATTAAAAGACAAAATACGTCCCTGAACTCCAGAATGACAAAACTTCCTAAACCGAAAAATAAATATGTTATGGTTGAAGTTTGGCAAGTTTGGTTTAGGTTAAAATTACTAATTTTTTAAGGTTAGGGGACCTTTGTTGTCATGGTAACAATAACAGCAGTAGCAGGTCTTGCACTGGGCCTTCGGTGGTCACATTGATGACTCCACCACACACACACACACAAGTGCACTCATTGCCAGCAACTAAAATCAAAACAATATGCAAATTATGTCATTAAAAATAAGTCCATTTCAAAATCGCCTTGTTAACTCGTGTGCTCAACAAGCTGACACTAATGCTAACCTTGTTTTTCCTCCCACTAAGACAAATTCATTAGCAAAACTGCCAACCTGGTCTTTCCGATGGTCTAGACGTTCGCTCATGTTGCTCAACAATCAGCCAACAATAAAGGAAAGACTTTCTGAGAGGTAGAAATCAGGCCGTATATCTCACAGCAGCAACGTCGAGCATTGCCAACAACAATCTTAATCAGCTCTATAGATAATTAATACATCAGGACTCACCAGTCACTTGAAAACAAAATCCATCCTTCGTTCTCTCTGCAATACCTGCCTGCGTGAGCCCTGCGGCATGAAGAAATACCTGCTAGCAGGTCACCATAAATCAGATTTTGATTGGTTAATTTTGTTGCGAAGTTTACTTTCTATGAGTAAAACCTGCAACCAGGGACACAGCAGGACCTGAGGAGGCAGAGACAGCTGGATGGAGAACACATCCAGTTCCAGCTCCAGATACTGGGTTTATGGTTATGATAGTAACTGAAATCAAAACAAAACAATTTTTTAAAAATCAAATAAATAATTTTAATAATGTAATATTTTATGAACTAAAAATTACACCTGTCAAATACAATATGTCCTACAGAGAAGGTCCTGATGGCCCTCATGGACCTGCTCTGAATAACAACCACATGGTTAAAGGTTAGTGGACGATCGTGGTCATGATTTAAGGAACAAAACAAAAACAACGTTGACTCACGGTTGGAAACAGGAAGTGAATCTAAAGGCTGAATGATCAACCAGGTAAAGCAGGCAACTGCCCAGAGTCTGCAGACCGTGGATGTATGAGATGATGAGAGCTGGATACGGAGCCATTGCTCAGTCTTGATACCAGTTTCTCCCAGTAGTCACTGGCAGTATTGCAGTGAAAAATTCCCTGCAGCCTAAAAAGCATTTTCCCCATAGAGCACAATTATAAAAAAGACATCTGTAAAACTGTTGACAGGACGCCTCCAACTGCAAACCAGGTTGATTTTTATTCTTTGTAATATTAAGTTTTAATCTGTGAAGGTTTTATATCTGTAAAACTAGAATCTCAGAGCCAAGAAAAGGGATTTTAAAGTTTGTGACATCATCCCCATATAAAATTTATGGGCTGAGCAGAAGAAACACTACTGTGCATATTATATAGTTAGTTGAATAGGCGCAATATTTGAGTCCAGTATCCAGTTCTTATAATACATCCATGTCCCAGACCCCCCAGGGTCTTGTTTTTTACTGTATTAAATACATTTTATACACATTTTTATATTTTTTAGTCTTAAAAATGTTCAGTTTAAGGTTGCTGAACATGGACACAAAATATCAGCTGCGGTCAAAACATTTTTAAAGCTATTACAGTATGTTTATCTGCACTACTTTATATAACTGGAACGAACTCACAGAAAACTTCTGCTCCAACTTATTTATTTTAAATTTACTAATTTATTCATATCTTGCACTGTAGCTGCACTTTTTGTAGCCTGTAGTCTCCCATTTAATGTTTTATTCTTCTTTAGATTATTTTTACTATGATCTATGATATGAACATATGTTCTTATAACCTTTTAAAATCATGTTTCTGTCTTTTTATATTCCATTGTGTTTCTTTTCTAAATGTATTTTAGTTTTTAATGTTAAGCACATTGTATTGACTCATCAAACAAATGCTTGCCAATATTCAGGTTGCTTTGTTTGCATTAATGTCATTGTAGTTTAATCGTATGTGTGTGCTGTGTTTCAGCTTTCGAAGAGCAACTGCCAGTACCATAAAATATTTAAGGAGATCAGCAAAGAGGAACAGCTCAGACAGAGTAAGTCTTTAATGATCACAGCCATCCACTCCACCTTAAATACTAAATGAGGGTTTAGATAATAGTCTAACATTTGATACCTACGAGCTGCTCTAGATGATGAGTTAATGCTTATAACAGAACTATGGGAGTAAATCTAAATTCAGTAATCATTCTATTAATTGTTAAGCCATTTCACTTCATTTAGCCTGTTTAAATACAACAATCTTTTTTCCCCTAAACTAATACTAAAAAGTGATTTGCAGCCTCCCTTCGGTAACCCGATGTACCTGATTTACATGTTTGTCAGGTTACACCTGTGCCCTGCAGAAAGACATCCTCTACCAGGGACGAATGTTTGTCTCCGACCACTGGATCTGTTTCCACTCCAAGGTGTTTGGCAAAGACACAAAGGTACTGAAAACTGGGACAGAGTTTACTGTTACTGCTAAGTCCTTTTTGAAGCCAAAAATGTTCTGTGTTTGTGACAAGGACATTAAGTTTGAAAAGTAATCTTATCATCCCAAAGGTCTTTTGGCGGAGAGTCTTTAACTTTCTCAGCTACATCTCTTGTTTCTGTCATCTCACAGTGTTACAGAGTGTTTGTATACCAACATAATGTAATAAAGCTGAGTATTATCTTTCTTTGTGCTCTATATAAGGTGCCAAAAGCAGCAGGTTTCATTTGATGATTGATTAAAGCAGCTACGATCTACAATTTTTAAATTACTGTCTGAACTGGCAGTGTGTGTTGTGTGTGGCTCGTAGTGATGAACCTACAGAGAATTATCAGCTACTCTGCAGCTTTATAGCGGGCTTCAGCTCGTTGTTTATCTGTCCGGCTGCAACTTTACTGTTTTGGTTCACTCTCAGCGCTCTCATAGCGTCGTTTTCAGAGAAAAAGCTCTGTAAAGCCACTATACACAACCTGCTCAGCACCAAACAGACACAGTTAGCTGTAGACTAGCTGGTGAACATAGTGGAGCATTTAGCAGCTGAAGAGCCAGATATTTCCCTCAGGAGTTGGTAGAGAGCAAAAACACGCCCTTCCAGCCAACTGAGAGGAAATGGAGCATTTCTGATATTTCCCCAAAGACCTTTTTCCTTCCTTTTAATTAATACAAAACTATTAACAATACTTTAAATACAAAAAGCGATGACTAAATCTGATTTCAGTTGCACAAACAAGGGCAGCTTAATAGTGTGTGTTCCATTGGTGGGAAGCCAGTGAGGGATCAAGTTCTAGTCACTGAACTAGTGACCCCTACTGGTTGGTCCTGACATGCACATTTTTGTCTGCAGCCTTTCACAAGACAAAAGTAGAGTATTAGAGACGAGGGCTGCAGTGCAAAGAGGACAGGATGTTCCTAAAGCTGAAGAAAACTGAAAAACATCTGGAAATGTGACTTTTGGCAGAGTGACTAAGAAAAAAACGTTTGTGTGTAAAAATCACAGCAGTTATATTTGATAGAGATCTGTGTCTGCGATCACATCCTCGCTTATCAAACAGGCCTTTACTTGAGTCATTTCCCATGATTCCAGTTGTTTGACTGATGAGGTTTCAGAGCTCCGGTGACAGTGTGACCACTACTCCCCACAGGATGAGTGATACTGTACCAACAGAGAGTAAACTAGTCCCTGCAGGGCTGAACTGTTCATCCTGGTATTTGTCCGTCCCAGATCGCCATCCCAGTGATCTCCGTCACTCACATCAAGAAGACCAAAACCGCCATCTTGGTGCCAAACGCTCTGGTGATCTCCACTGCAAACGACAGGGTGAGAAATCACGTCATGATGGTCGTATTTTTTTTCATTTGGGGAAAGTTTTCTAAATAAAAAAACATTTGAAAAAACACAACACAACAAAGCTGTCGGTGTTATATTACTGTTTGCTTCTGTTTACAACCGGTTTAACACCAATGACTGTCCGCATCAAATATCTGCCACTAAAATAAAACTAGAATCGTCTATGAACAGTAACATTGTGGTGTTTTTTTGTTGCAGTACGTGTTTGTGTCCTTCCTGTCCAGAGACAACACCTACAAGTTCCTGATGTCCGTCTGTCTTCATCTGGAGGTAGGAAAGACTTCTCCTCATGCAACTATATCTATTTCCTGTGTCACTGTTGCCGGGTAGAAAACCTGTGCACTTTATACATAGAAAATATATATATATTTTTTATATTTTCAAGGATTATGAGATAAAATTATTTGACCTCTTTGTCTTATCAAACCTTGTAAAAGTACATGAACTCAAAGAATCAGACAGTTCTATTGCCCAGTAGGTTTGCTGTTATGGTGCATAATAATTAAAATATACACATGAATCAAGTAATCATAAATAATATAAAATAGAAATTTACAAAAAAAAATGTAAAGTGAAAAGAGTTGTTACAAATGTAAATTGAAGAGAATGTAATGAATAAAATATTGACCAGGAATGTGGAAATGTTCATATTATAATGTGATGTGTAAATAATAAAAAGTCAAAGCTGGTTTTCATAGTTCCTGAAAAGTTGACATAAAAATTAGGAATGTTTTAACTTCTTTAAGAATAATATATGACGATGATAATGGTCTATAAAGCTCATATTGACATTGTACGTGATACTACTACTACAGATAAACTTGACTTTATTGGACATTTTCCCTTTTAATTCACCCTTATAAGTTAAACTAAGTTCCTTAAAACCATCATTTGAAAAGCTTTACTGCACTGTTCTACACTGTCACACCTACGTACTTTGTGTAGTTTTACTCCAAAAGGAGAAACTCACAAAACATTTTCAACATTTTTTGAGGAAACGATTGCTGACATGAAAGCAAAAGATGTTTATGATACTAAACATCATATTTATTTCCTTTTTTGCAACTTTTGAAGCCAAAAATCAGTTCCCTTTAAATATCAAAGCAGAAATACCACCATGGATCAGATTTCAGTCAAATGTTCGCCAAGACGTTTTAGAATCTGATTTGTATTATATGTTAATGTGCAGGAGAAGAGTCCATGCAGCAGCCCCATCCCCTCCTCAGCTGAAAACAGCTTCAGAAGTACGAGGTCCCCCCGATCACCCCGCTTTCCTCTGGTCAGTGAACCACAAACACACCAAAACAAACACTCACAGTCCTCTAACAGAAGCTTCTAGTTCTGTTTCTGGTGCTCAGTAATGAATGACCTGCCTGTGCGTCTCTGCAGAGTTTTTCAGGTGATTTCAGTGATCTGGACGGAGCGGTGAGACAGAGGAGGCAGGAGATGGAGGAGAGCAGCAGCTCTGATTCCCAGACCCCCGACTACGAGAAGATAGCAGGTATCACCAGCCAATCACATGCAGTGAAGCCGTCACATTTTAACAGGGACTACTGGGAGATTAGCTAAAAGATCCAAATAAACTTACCAGCAGTTAAAGGTATAATATGTAATTATTCCACATTAAAATGTCTAAAAACAACTAGTCCTATGTTATATATGTTGTTGAGTTGTGTTCTTACATTATCCCAAATGTTTCCAACAATTTTCAAACCCAGAGAAATCTGTAATTTAATCAAAGTAACGGACCGTTTCATTTGGTCGCATGTCAATGGCGTCATACCTCCTCTACCAAAGAGTAAACACGCACAAGATGCATACGGCGGCGCTGTGTTTGTCCGCTACAATGGCGTCTACCAAAGAGTAACTTACACACATACAAGATAATACATCGGCGTTGTGGTTGTTCCACACAAACTGTTATAAATTGACTTTTATTCAGTTTTAAGACACATTTTCATGATAAATTTAGGTGGTTTTTAAATATACTAAGAAGGATTTTAGTCATTGGACGTCTGGATCTTAAGTTATCAGAGAAATAAACTGGACAAACGTTAGCAGCAGCTCGGCTAACAGCCCCTCCGGGAAGTCTGGTGGTCACTAAACATCGTCAGAGAAATATTGATTTTTTTTAGGTGAAACAGCTTTAATTAGTATTTTAACAATTTTAATATGCGTGTACGTTCGTTTTTGGAGAGGAGGAGACCTCTTGGATAATTCAGCTCCGAATGATTAACACTGGAGTAATCCTATCCCGGTGAAGCTGGTTATTTAACAACGAAGACAACAACTCCCACGATCCCTTGCTACCTCACACCGTCATCACACTCCGTCTTTTGTTATTGTTTTGATTGAGAGACCCCTAGCGGCTGAAATTACATATTGTGCGTTAAAGAAGTTGTAATACTGTATTGTTGAAGTAAACAACGTTGTTAAACACTGTCTCTTGAACGCTACAGAGTTCCCTGTTCCTCCGTTCCTGGATGTGTTGAAGCACACAGATGGTGCGACGCCTCCTGAACATCCAGACCATCAGCACAAAGTGAAGAACCAGCATCAGAACCAGCAGAGTCCAGACAACAAGCAGCACGACAAACACCACTCTGGTACGACGATTCTCCCTCACCGAGAAGGTTTTATATCCTGTTACAACAAACAACCTAAAGCTAACCTCACACTTCACTCCTCAGGTTTATTGACGACACTCTAATGTATCTTAAAAGACAACATATCAAACTTGTTGTGTTTTCACAGTCTATCAACCATTTAACAAGACAGGAGCATGAGTTGATAGTCTGACATGAAGAAATATAAACGTAGATAATTGATTCTTCAGGACAAACTACCAATAAAACGTTTTATACGGTGTATTTAAGAGAAATAGACTCACATCATAAAAGACGATGTTTCATATGTTTTCTCTGTCGTGTGTCACATTACTGTTTGATTTTGGAACAACTTTTGCAAATCAAACGACTGATAAAGTTTAATTGAATCATATATAATTAATAATATGTTTGTCAGTTTACAGATTTTGTAGAGTGAAAATATAAACGTTTCATTAAGGACGTTGATGTGTAATATTTTTTATTTCCAGTCTCAGAGGTTGTGATTGACAGCAGGACGATGAAACCAGTTTCTCTCAACACTGTGCTGTTTGTCTACTTGTTCCTGTGAGTTTACTGCCATCCATTCATTCATTCATTCATTCATTCATTCATTCATTATCCAATTCATCTATATAGTTAATTCATAGATATTTATTACAATCAATTCAATCATTCATCCACTAGTTTATTTATTATATTAATTCATTATAATTGTTTATACTCCTTCATGTTTATATTCATTAATTCATTCATTCATTCATTCAGTCATTCACTTTTATTATTATTATTGTTTTAAATTATTTTATTCCTCAATTTTTAATGTTAATTCATTCATTTTTTTCATTTATTCAGTTATTCATTAAATTATTCATATATTTAATTTTTAATTGACTTTTAGATTTTTTAAAAAAATAATTTCAAATAATTAATAATAATTTCAAAATGTTTCTTTTTTATTATATTTATTCAACCATTTTTATATTCATTCATTAATTTTTAATGTATTCATTCATTCAGTCATTCATTAAATTATTGATTAATTTACTCATCTATCTATATTCCATTGATTCATTCATTCATCTACTCTTGTTGTTGTAATTTATCATGTATTCATCTATCTGTCACTAGTGTATTCATTTATTCACTATATAATTCATTAATTCGTTCATTCCTTTGCATATTCATCTGTTCATCAATCCCTTCATCATTGATTGATCGACTGTGTGTGTGTGTGTGTGTGTGTGTGTGTGTGTGTGTGTGTGTGTGTGTGTGTCCTCAGAGTGTGTGTCCTGGTCTTGTCTTCCTGTTACTTGGCCTTTAAGATCGTCTCGTTGGAACAGAGACTGACGACACTCGGCTCCGTCACAGATTTCACCAACCACGAGTGAGTTGACAGGAAGGAAGGAGGGAAGGAGGGATGGAGGGAAGGAAGGATGGAAGGAAGGAAGGAAGGAAGGAAGGAAGGAAGGAAAGAAGGATGGATGGAAGGAAGGAATGAATGATGGAAGGATGGAAGGATGGAAGGAAGGAGTGAAGGAAGGATGGAAGGAAGGAAGGAAGGATGGAAGGAAGGAAGGAAGGATGGAAGGAAGGAAGGAAGGAAGGAAGGAAGGAAAGAAGGATGGATGGAAGGAAGGAATGAATGATGGAAGGATGGAAGGATGGAAGGATGGAAGGAAGGAAGGTAGGAAGGAAGGATGGATGGAAGGAAGGAAAGAAGGATGGAAGGAAGGAACTGTATTGTCTTCACTGTGGAAAATGATCTGTTTTCATCAGGCAGCGGCAAGAAACATCACTAAACAGGAAAATGAACAATACATCATCATCAACAAACACCAAAATAAATAATAATAAATAAGCAACAATAAAACAACAACTAAAAAATACTGTGACAAATTAAAGATTGTCACAGATTGTAAAATCCTGGAAAACATGCAAGAAAAAGCTACTAATTTCTAGACAGATGAAATAAAACTGGATTTTTTTTTTTACTTTCTATATATATCCTACATCCTCATATATATATATATATATATATATATATATATATATATATATGATATATATATATATATATATATATATATATATATATATCATATATATCCTCCCTGGTGACAAATTCTCCTATATTTTGTTTCAGATATACAACACATGCACTGATTTTAAAGGATTTACCTCGAGCTGTTTACAGACTGTCACTGTCCACAGTTTTCATAGGAACTGTTTCCTCAATAGAAAGTAGTTCTCATGACAACTGTTATTATAATTATAATTAGGTCTGTTAATTATCCAGAGTAACAGTTTGTAGAAAGAAATACTCCTCTTGATTTTTTAAAAACTCTGAGCACCGTAAACAAAAGTCCGTTCACCTTTATTGCATTTGGGGTGGAGGCAGAAATATAAGAAAGGATGTCGAAAACGCAAATAATAAACCAATTTTGATGAACTGGCCCTATATATTAATACTATTTATATATACTTACAGTTTATATATACTTAAAGTTGCTCATAAGTTTACATACCCTGGTAGACTTTGTGAAATTTTGGCCATTTTTGGGAAAATATGACTGATCATGCTGAAAACTTTTGTTTTATTTAGAGATAGTGATCAGATGAAGCCATTTATTTTCACATAATTGTGTTAAATCATAATTATAACTGAAATCACCAAAATGGCCTTGATCAAAAGTTAACATCCCCTTGAATGTTTCACCTGATAATAAACACACATGTTGACACATGCAGGTTTAAATGGCTATGAAGAGTAAGTTTCCACACCTATGACTCGTTTGATTGTAATTAGTGTCTGTGTATAAATAGTCAATGAGGTTCTGCACATTTCATCCAGGGCTGCTCTGACTTTACTGGATACTGAGCCAGCAAAAGAACTGTCAAAGGACCTGCGAGAAAATGGAGTTAAACTTTATAAACCAGTAAAAGGATATAAAAAGATATCCAAAGATTTGAAAATGCCAATCAGTAGTGTTCAAGCTCTGATAAAGTAGAGGAAAATGAAGGTTTCTGTTGATACCAAACCACAGTCAGGTAGAACAACAAAGATTTCAGCCATAATTGCCAGAAAAATTGTTCAGATTGCAAAGAAAAACCCACATGCCACTTCAGCTGAAAGATGCACAATAAAGAGGTACTTGAACAAAAATGGACTGCACGGTCAAGTTGCCAGAAAAAAGCTGTTACTGTGCCAACGCCACAAAACAGCCTGCAAACAATATGCCAAACGGCCAATGATGAGACCAAAATTGAACTTTATGGTCACAACTACAGACACTATGAATGGTGCACATCTCACAGATTCTGCCAGAGCACAACTGTATATCCTCTGACCTACTGTCTCCTGTGCACCTGCTCTGTTCACACCGCTGTGAAACGTGTGATGTCATCGTTTTTCTCTTGCAAGTGATATTTTCTAACGTGTGCAAACAGTACAAAGTTGCAGAGTCACACGATACATGTTAATGCTGAAACGATTAAATTGATCAAAAAGAAAATGTATCTGCAAATATTTAGATAATAGATTAACCGTTTATCAATCAAAAACTCCATCAATCCTCTGGCTGCAGCTTCTCTAATGTGGGATTCTGCTGCTTTTCTTTGTTTTATTTTATAGTAAACTGAATATCTTATAGTAAACTTGAATGTCACCTTTGGCTTTAGGAAAGCAGCACTTTTTTATAGATTGAATGGCTTCATAATTAACTGAGAAAATAAACAGCTGATTAAATGATAATGAAATAAATTAGTTGTAGCCTTTATTCATATTAAAAATTAGATCCATAATTAAGTTCCTGCACATTATTTATGTCAGGAAATGAAATGATTGAAGTTATTTTATTAATTCTGGTTGTTTGCTGATACATCTGCATCTTTTCCGATATATATTTAACAATTTATTTCCACCCATTATGTGTTTTTTTTTTTCCCAGAAACGACTTTCTACGAGTGAACAGCGACGTGAACACAGAGCTTTTCTCTGAACTGTTGACCATCAACTTGATTAAACTGGAGAAGGTCAGTCTGTCTCTTCCAAGTTAAATATTAGATAAAAGAAGAAGAGAAACACCTGATTTTGTTACAGTTATAGTTGTCAAACCTGTGTAGTTTAGTCCAGTTTCAAAACATCAACAGCAAACAGGGGATTATGTCAAAATCAGAGAGTATATATATAAAACAAAAAGGTTTTCTTCCAGGATAAACAGACTTGTCACTCAAGTTAATTAAGGTACGTCTGGAACCCAGAAACAAGCTGCCCAAAGAACGTTGACCTGCTTCTACCTGATTGTGTTTCTCATCAGTGCAGCCAAAGTAACCTTTTGTCAACTTTCAATCACAACTTAAAACTCGTTGAGCTCGTGTTCAAGAGGGATTTTTCCGTCTGCTACGTCGTTTCCTCAACACGTGAAACCACACACAGAGTGCGTCAGAACCAGAACAGGAAGGCTTTGTTTCCAGCGAACAAAGTGAAACCTGCGACTGTTGCCGTTAATCAAACATTTATAGTCAGTGATCTGTTTGTAGAAAAGCCTGGACGTCATCTGTAAGAAGAGCTCATCTGCTCATCCATCAGTCAGCATTAACATTTTAGGCTGACACTCGTCTCTTTACCAACAAACAAACAGCAGCTGACAGCTAAGTTTAACCAGTAAACATGTATCAAGGCTCAGTTTCGGATCAAAGTATGATTCGATGATGAGTAAACTGTGTCGCTGCAAACATACACTGAAAAACATCCTCCTGATGTGTTGATAGTAGCTGCTCTTGCTGGAAGGCCTCTGTGGTTTATACACTGTGACTTTAAACTTATTCCAGGGTCAGATTAGTGTTTTGAAGGCGTTACATCACTATACTGTCAGGAGGTGAGCTCCAGTTGAAACACTGCACAGACCAGTTGTTGAGAAACGACATCAAATCCACACACAATAATCACAGAACAGAAGCCAAAGAGCCGTGATACATAAAAACACCCCGAACTACAGCAGAATGATTTTTGTTAGTCTGCTAAATGCAGGTCGCAGGTCAGTGTGAAGAGTCATTTTCAGTCTGTTTTGTCTCATAGATACAACCGTTAAATTCACTGTGATACAGCCAGAGACAACTAGAATCACCGCCATCCCATAAACTGTGGCGTGAGGTGTGCATGTGGTGTAACGAGTCACATGACAGTTTACGGGACACCAACACAACATTGGGTCGACTTTAACAAGCTGTTATTTTGACCCAGTGTTACACAGAACAAGCTTTAGTTAAAAAAAAAACTCTCACAAATGTGTTGTTTTTTGTACAAAAAAAGATGCACAAATGACATTCAAAACATACACAAGTAATTAACAAACCGTGACATGGAAGTTTAAAAAAAACAGGAGAGCAGTTTAAAACAAGCTTTAGTTTGGGTAAACAACAGTAAAATAAAAAATAACACTAAAACTGGATCAAAACAACCTCTTGTCATGAGTGGCTCAGTAATGTGTTGGTGTTATATTGACCCAAACTGGGTAAAACCCATTAACCCAGTGATTTTTAGCGTGTCATGGCTCAAAACGTTTAATGTAGCAGCTGCCATCTACGTCACTTTTAGACCTTTTTTTTTTTTTTAAATAACCATTTTGTTCATATTGTAATAACTCGATTTTACACATCATTAAAAAAAATTCAAATTAATCAAATTATTTTGAGATATTGCCCAGCCCTCCTCTGAACATGTTTATATGGAAGCCCTGAAAGGCAAGTGAGAATTTTTTTTTTTTTTTGGAGATCCAATTTCTAAGTCTGATCTAAAAAAATTTCACCTGTTTCACAGATTAAATTTTTTATTTTTTTATTTTATTTTTTATGGAACTTAGAAAGATGATCCTGGCAAAACCTTTTTTTCACTTGTTCTTAATTCATAAACAAAATTCTAAATAATCTTTCTTTCCCAAGTTCCATAAAAAAAATTAAAAAAATTCTTTTGATCTGTGAAACAGGTGAAATTTTTTAAAATTTTTTTATGGAACTTAGAAAGATTATCCTGGCAAAACCTTTTTTTCCACTTGTTCTTAACTCACAAACACAAGAGAGAAAAGAATTTAGATCAGACTAGAAATTGGATCTCCAGGAACTTTTTTTCTCACTTGCCTTTCAGGGCTTCCGTATATTCATCTGTCATGTTACAGCATTATTTATTTTCAAAATGATCAATGACAGGACATTAGATTCCAGTTTGATTAGAAATGTAGCATCATGTCGTACCGCATTCAGTTTACTGTTATAATAAAACAGGATATCTATTCTTCCAGGTGCAGAAGAACCTGCAGAGGCTGCTGGACGAAGCTGCCTGATGATACTGGAAACCAGTATATTAACAGGAAACCACTGTTTATATATACTGTATGTACAGTATATAGTTCATTATACTAGATGTTACAAACTGACAATACTAGTATTGAGTACTGTATTGAAAATGCTACGCACAGTTCAAATACTGTTTAACTCAACCAGTCGCTGCAACTACGGCCAACCTGTGATCAACGTTTTATTGGCTTATTAAATTAAACGTTTTGGGGCAATTTTAAATACATTAGTATTAGAATAGTATTGTATGAGTAAAGTGTACTGTAAATTTTTGGATTTTAAGGGCTACAACATGTAGTCGGAAGGCAGTAACAAGAACTTTCCATTTTCCTTTCAGTGAAACCAAACCTTTTAAAGTAGCGTCTTCTGTTTACAGTCCTGTTTATCTGAAGAGATCCATGTTGTGTTCTCAGTGCTGGATTTATTTTTCTGATCACCCAGTTTTGACTGATCACATTGATGTTCATGTGAGGTTGAAACAGCGAACACATGATGACATTTAAGACTGAAAACCAGCTCTGGACTTCATCCTGGTTTTGTAGATACTCCATAAACCCTGACAGAAGTTTCCTCATGTTTACCTCATGCTACCTTTAAGCTTCACTTACTGTCATTTATGAAGTAAAAACAACAGCATTAAAACTCACAGTGCTGAGCAGGTAGCAGATAGTTTGCTGCTGCTTCTGTCTTTGTTCATTGGAGTTCAAAACCTCATTTCTCTCATCAATATCTGCAATTAGTTATGAATGCTTCAGTTGATTTATATCTTCTTTACTGCCAATTACTTTCCAAACGATTCCAATACTATACAGTTGGTCTAGCGTTGTAATAATTGGCGTCTGTTTACCAGCTTAGATCCAATCAGAATAGGAAGGATAAAGACTGTGATACTGATGTGTCAGCAGAATAATTCCAGATGAGATTCATACAATAGACTGTTACAGAGATAAGAATCACTGTGATTCTGTAAATATTAAAATTATACATAGAGGGTCTCTGTCAGATTCGTAGTTTTGATGATTAAAAGATCTATTTTGAAATAAAGTTTTATTTTTGCTGTAATATTTCTGCATTCTTGTCTCTTTGTTATACAGTAGGCGTGGATGCTCTTTGGCATGAATGAAATCCTTTAAATTGAATTATTAAATCTAGAGCATGTAATATTAAACCGAGAGCACAAATGAGTTATTGTTTTCGTCATGGCCCATCCCAGGCTCCATATCCAAGTCATGATTATGACTGGGAAACTGGGAGATTTCATCTAACCCATAACGTAAACATAAACACACCATAATCTTAGTTTAACCTTTTCATGCATAGTGGTCACTACAGTGGACAGCTATTCAAAAGCCATTTTCTTGGGTTTTGATGGTATAGTTGCACATCAGCCACCACAGTGGACTCTAGTGTGTCATCTCATACACTGCCATCCATTGGCCAGCCTTTGTAAGTGCAGCACAAATTACTCAAAACCAAGATGGCCGCCTGCCGGCCGGAAATACTCTATTTATATTGACTGTATGTTGGGAGAAAATGACAATTAATCATCTGTCCACTAAGTTGGACATCATGCATCGCTGACTACATTTCAACTACAATTATACTATTACTGCAACTTTGTTGTTCTTGAAAATACTTCATCTGGAGTAACTTTTTTGGCTGTAAATCAATTGATTTATGTTACTAGAATGTAACTTGCAGTTTTGAGGGGGCTAAGGATACTGAGGGAGCTGAGGATGCTGAGGTTGCTGAGGATAATGAGGGGGATAAGGATGTTGAGGGAGCTGAGGATGCTGAGGTTGCTGAGGATAATGAGGATGCTGAAGGAGTTGAGGATACTGAAGGAGCTGAGGATGCTGAGGGGGATAAGGATGTTGAGGGAGCTGAGGATGTTGAGGGAATGCCCGGCACCTCAAAAGAACGCCTGGATTAGAAAAGAAGGATCTTCTGCTTTTCAAGACATCTGTAGCTCATGTGCTAATAAATGCAGCAAGACAGAGGGGAGAGGCTGAGGATTCAGGAACAAGGCTCAATGTTTTTGCATTGCATTGAACAGTATTAGAATATGTTGACATATGTTAAATCATTAGTTTAACAGCTTTGAAATATATATTATTTTATAGTTTTAAAATAATGTATCATTTTATTCATTTGTTAAATACACATTCCTTCAATTGAAAACTCAAACGTATGCTTTCCACCTGAGTGGACATGTGAAAAACTCCTTGAAAAATGCATGTTTAAGTTCAGTTTTCTTTTTTCATGACTAAAGGAGAATAAAAACACTTAGGAAAAAGAATCCTGACTGAGGTTATCATAATTCATGCATGAAAGGGTTAACTCTTTATTTTCACAAAGCTGCTACATTTAGATAAAAGTAATTCCAGTTAGTGATGCTCAGATGCTGCTTTGGTGTGACATCGGGATAAAAATGGACTTAAATGTCAACATAAACTTAGAGGTGCCCTTTTGTTTGACTCTACCAGAGAATCTGTGGACTGTGCCACTGCCTACAGGGACAATGTTTCCATCGCTAATGGTGATGTACCTGTAACATCATTTCATCAGACATTATGTCCCAATTAAAAATCTGTTCAGGCATATTCACAAGTCTGTTCCAGAGTCGAATCATCTCACATTTCTGTCTGACATTTGGTGGTTCCCATCCCATATCACCACTTTTTAACTGGCCATAACTGTCAGTTTTAACTAATAGTTAAGTGAGTCACTTTAAAGCCTCTTTCTTGTAATCCTACCCACCCACACACACACACCCCGACCAATGATCCACCGGGAGGTTTCTAAGGCGACCCTGGCAGTCAACAAACATGGCTGATGCTGCAGGGAGCTCTAACCAACATGAGTGAGTACTGTTGCAGATTATTTCACTGAAGAATGAACTTTTAAAGTAAAGTCGACTGTAAAATATGATCCATTATGTGATTTATATGAGTCTGAAACAATACAAGTAAAACTATGTTGTTTTGTCTGTTTAATTTAAAACAACAATCATTTTTCCATCATTTGAATGTGACAAGTGTGACAAAAGGTAGCTCAGACATAAAAATGGGCACTTTGGAAATGAAACTATATTTCTATATTAATGGTTTTATTTTAACGGCGTTATTGACTGGTTTTATTTGGTGCTAATGTTGAGGTGAAAGTTTATTTAATAAAGGCTTATAAGGCTTATAGTTGTTTTTGTGATATGCAGTATACTTTTTATTGAAGAAAGTGATTACATAGGACTCTTCTTTGGTAGTATTTTTTTTTTTTAAATCGCATTATTTTCCTTTACTTGCAATTTTTCCCCAATTAATGCAATTTTACTGCAAAAAGAGCACATAAAACATTGCAGTGTATTGCAATTTTTGATAAAAAGCTGCTGCAAATTCTGTGGAACAGCCTACCAACATAAATGTAAACAGCAAACAGGCAGCCTCAGTAAAAAGCAGCTAAAACTTTTTAACTTAGCTTTTAATTAACACGTCTGTATTTTTATTGTTTTTTAAATTCTTTTTTCTTATCTAATAATTTAATCAAGTTTTTAGCTTATTTTTATCATAATTCTTGAATTTCTGTGTTGTTATTCTCTTTTTTTCATCTTGATTTTTAACTTTATCTTTGTTTTTAATGTGAAACACTTATTTCTACTTTATAAATTGTGCAACATAAATCAATTTTGATTGATCTTTTCATCTTTTCCTGCTCTCTCCCAGGCGATCCTGCTCCCACATCCCAACGTTCTCAGCCCAACATCCTATGATACCCAAACTCTATGTGATGCCATGGAAGCAGGACATGAAGAACCAGAGGCTCCTGATGAAGGTAGGGAACGAAACAAACACACCTCACTGCAAACTGATCGGTCTGTTATGTCGTCCTCCATCTTGTTTGTGTGTGTGTGTGTTACAGAACGCAGCCCTGGCGAGGATCCCTGTGGTTCCTCATGAGGAATCTTTGTGTTTTTGTGGTCGGGAGCGTCTCTGCCACAGTCAGGACTCCAACCACAGCTCTCCATCCTCCTCCTCCTCTTCCTCTTCCTCTTCCTCAGCCTCCGCCTCCGCTCCTCTCAGCCAAACAGGACTGACAGCTCATCACTCCTCCCACTTCTCCAGGTATCAGAGACTGATGCTCAAGAAAAGATTTGACTGCTTTCAATAAACATTTTTGATGATTCGTTGACTCTTATGAGACATTACAAAATGGCCATAAACAAAATGAAACACTGATTTCTTACCAGAGGAGATGTTTAGTGTGAATAAAAACATTTTCTTCTGTTTTCCTGCAGGTACAACAGCTCTGTAGTGACGACCAGGCAGCTTTACCAAACCTAAAGACTTAAATAAAGTCTGCTTTAAGCTCTGAAAAACACAGCTGTGCTCAATCTTTTTTTTTTATTCATTTAAACAGGTCGTTTGTAAGTTTTAGTGAGCATGTTTTAAATACACATTATTTTCTACATGGGGTTCCACAAGGTTCAATACTTGGTCCACTAATTTTTCCCTTACACAATAATATAACAACACAGTGTACAATTTCATAACCACCAGGACAACACATAGCTATATCATTATTGCCCGCTGATTTCAACAGTTTAAATTGTTAAAGATGAAATATTATAGATGTGTAACAACTATTTCAAATACGTGAGGACAAAACTGAGAATTATATGTTTTGGTCCTGATTCTTAAAGAGACTAAATTCTTGAAAGAATTTAACTCTGCCAAAGAAGAATGAATCTGAGATAAAAAGCCACAGTGTCATTAAAGACAATGATATGAACATTTGTAGGTATATAAAATACCGGTAAGACAGCATTTTTCCACCTGCGAAATGCTGCAAAAGTCAGCCGATATCTTCCTCTGAAGTTAATTCATGCTTTGGTTTTCTCTCATCTGGAAACTATGGAAGCCCATTTCCACCACTGTGATGAAAAAAAAAGATCCTGTAAGTCATTATAATGAGAAACTATCTCAAAATAATGACTTAGTATCTCATAATAATGACTTAGTATCTCAATCAATTAAATCAATTAAAGACCATTTCATTCTGTGATTCATTCTTATTTCATCTTCACCCTATTTGTTGTTTTTCAGTTCAAGAATTATCTTGAAAATGACTGAACATCGCCATCTACAGGCCTTATGCCACTAACTTCTTATTTGTGCTGTATGAAAACAAAAGACTATGTGTACTGTGATTATTTGAAATGTTTGTATGTATTTAGTATTAAGTGTTAAAAAAAAGAAAACTACTAACACTTGCTCACATGTGGTGTGGCCACCACAGGGCTGAATATCATATATTATTGCATTAAGACTCACTTTTTAAATCTAGTTTTTAAGTATGTAACTTAGCTTTTATCTAATGTTACTGGAAGTTCATTTTAATTTCATTTCATCATATCTAAAATTTTATTCCTATTATTCCACCCTGTTTATTGTACTTTAAATATTTCCATGTATACAATTTGATATAAAGCACTTTGAGCTACACTGTATCTATGAAATGTGCCGTACAAATAAAGTTTATTGTCAGATATAAACTATGATCTAAAGTGCTATCAAGTAGCTTATGTTCTTGCTATAGTTCATCATTATTTTGTTAATTTGGTTTCCTTTAGTTGATACTGACAAAAGCAAATGCATATTACCTCCATTTTTAAAACACATCTTTACCTCTATAAAAAAATCAGTAACATTGATTTGATCAGTATATCAGAGCTCAGGATGGTTCTGTAGTTCTCATGTTCACCACAGGATGTCAGTGTTGACTGCTGTAACTGCTCAGTGGTCTTCATCATACAGTCATCATCAACAGGACCTTCAGCAACTTGTTGATTCAGTTTTAACACATAATTGCTTCAAATCTTCATCTTTTTCTTCTATATTTAAAGTACAACGTGGTTCTAAGAGCTGCCTCAATGATGTTGCTTTAACCTGATCAGAGCAATCTGTTGGCAGAAAGTTTAATAAATAAATATTTTACAGTATTTTACAATTTTACAAATATTTACACTGGAGTCATCCTTTACTGGTTGAAGTTGCTCTTTGTATAATTAGGATTCTGGAGTGTGCTTTTATGAACTTTTTAGGGTTTAATTACAATAAATTAATGACTCATTAATTTATTCATTTACTTACGTGTCACATAAGGAAACAACAACAAAAAGACACCAAGCCAGTAACATTTAAAAGCATTCTTAAAATAATTTAATTCATGCAACTCCATTTTGAAATTAAATTATTGATTCATACTTAATAAGGAAATAGAATCATATATTGGCAAATGTAATGATTTGTTTTCATTATGTTTTTATTTTGAACTTATCGTTTAAAAGCAAATAAAAATCTATAATAGCTTTAAAAAATATCTGTAATTTATTAAGTGATTACTGTAAAACAAAATATTAAAAAGTCTAATGGCTCAGAACACAACATTTTAACATTGTAATATTAACAGAATTATGTAAAATAAGTGTAAACCAGTGACAACATGGTGGTGATGAGGATGTAGTTATTCTATTCTTCTTTTCTTATTCTATTCTTTAGTTATTCTACAGAGATTTATTTTAAAAATACAGATATTTACTTTGGACATTGTCTACATTTTTACAGCCCAACCATTATAAAATAAAAAGAAAATCTCATTATAAAACATTGCTAGAATGTTAAACAAATGTATAAATCTGCACAAAAAATGAAAAAGATTGCAGAACTACCTTAAAAGTACCTAATTCAAATGAAGACTCTTGTTTTCATACAGTAATGTTTGGTAAATTCATAGGATTATCCAATCCATCCACAAGAACTCCCCATCAAAGTACAGATTTCTGGGTGTAAAACACAGAAAAATTATGTAAAATTACATTCAAATTACCCTCCTTTAACACTCATTAACGGTATCTTGAGAGCTTTAAGCTTTTATTTTATGTGATTATCCAATCTATTAACAGTAGATCCCTGGTAAATGTTGGTTTTATACTGTACGAAAAATAACATCATGTGATAATAGTTTACAGAAACATAATTTTAATAATCATTACTACATTACTAACATTTGATAGTATTTAAAAGCAACTTTAAAATATATCTACATACATTTCCCCATTAATGTATGAGGTTAACTTTATATAAACATTATTTAACAGTAATTACAAGCAGCTCTCCAATATATTTACAGGATTTTCCCATAAATGTATGGAGTATACATTATATAAACATTTTTGACAGTAATTAAAATCAACTCTCCAATATATTCACAGGCTTTTCCCATTAATATATGGGGTTTACTTTATATAAACATTATGTGACAGTAATTGCAAGCAACTCCCCAATATATCTACAGACATTTCACATTAATATATGGAGTTCTGAGTGTACAAAAACCAGAAGGTCTATGTAAAAGTACCTTCATATCAACTCTGACACTGAATAAATATATACATTTTTCTACTGACATTTAAAGATTAAATCAACTACAATTTGTTGACAATTTATGTCAACTAAAGAACATCACTAAAGAACACTAAAGAACATCATGCAGGTTGATTAACTTTATGAATTAACTTCAAATTAATTAACTATTTGAACAAAAATAAATAATCTGATCTAACATGTTTTCCAGGATCTAGGGTTCATAATTTTGTATTTTATGCAGTATTAATGTTTATGGATATGTTGTATGACTTCTGCCATTCTGCCACCAGGTTGTGCCTTTGAGTAAGGTGGGAGTTTTGAAGCAGAAGTAGTAGAAGAAGAGGGACTTCCTCCAGTTGCAGTAGTTAGCACAAAGCCAGTGGGTTTTAACAGCAGCAAAGATATGCTAATGGACTGTAAGCTACACATTCTGCTTTGTTGTGGTTGTAAAGTGCACAGATAAAAAAAAAAAACTGCAAGTTATACTACAGCCTGAGTCTCTGTCTGCAACACATGACTACTTTGGTATATTTACTCACCAAATGGAAAATCTACCTGCATTTGGCGCTTGCACAACGAAACATAGTATTCTATCTGATTATTACTTTTTCTGCTGTGGATTGTGTAGACTAATACATCCATTCATTTAGAACACTGAAATTATTCAAACATCAAGCATCATCAAGGAAAAATACCATGTTGTTTGCCTGATCTTGAAGGATTGCATTTGTCACACAGTTGATTAAAGAGAAAGAGACCATTCTGCTGTGGTTGAGTTACATTGACTTTGAACTAGTGAGGGACTGCGAACAGAACAGTGAAGCTCTGTCATGAAAAGCTGTCAATTCATAAGCTGTCTTGTCTGAATCAGAAACGGTCTGGTAATATTAAGCTTGAGAGAGAATTAGCGCAGGCATGGGAAAATGCTTTCAACAAGCTTTGAGCTCAATTCTGTCTTACATTGTTTTCTAGGTGTTGCTAGACACTGTCTTCAAAGCCTGGGTTGCACACACTTCACTAGAAGCCATCCTTTCATGTCTCACAACGTTAGCTGTTCATGCTCAATATCTACAATAATGCAAATAGGCGATTCAGCTAAATAAAAACTGTCAAGTCTTTTCGAGTCATCTGCCTCAAGTCAAAGTCAAGTCGAGTCTTATCAGTGTTAGTCAACCAAGTCGCGAACTTTCATTTGCATGCAATACAATTTAAAAGTTGAATTAAATCCTAAAGGATTTTGGATCAAAGAGACAATTGACAAGATAGGAAACAAGAAAAATGAAACATTTCTGCAACCCTTTCTGGCTTTGCACAATCATTTGCTGTTTTACTGTGAAATAAAGGTTTACCTGTGAGGAAGCTTTGCCAGAGTGTCAAGGAAGGTGATAAGGGACAGACTCAGAGGCTACCAAATGAAAACAAGCAAACTCAAACTTACCTTCACACAGTTACGCTGAGATCCTCTTTGGTTTTTGCTCTCTCCCAAACTAACATCTCTCCCTTTAAATAGGCCCTGAAATCTGTCTAGGCAGAACCATATTTCTAGCAGGGGTGTCCTTTCCCTTAGACCAACAACTGGTGAATGACAATGTCACTTGTATCAGTTAACATTGTTTACACAAACATCAACAACAGCATTATTCCTTATCGTAAACCAAAATAAGTACAAATAACATAAATACAAAACCAAACATTTAACTAAATAAAATAAATTCCCTCACACTTGGTCTAACTCATGACATCACTGGTGATGTCAGCAAGATCTTAAAATCAGGAAGTGGTTCAGTGCCTCCATTTTGTCTCCTGGCCGCATGGTGGGTGAGTATGGTAGGTTTGAACTTAAGCTAATCTATAACTCAAGAAATAATAAATAATGAGCTTCAATACTTTTCTCTCTTGATTGAACCATAAATGACAGCGATGTGACTGGCTAAACAAACAAATGATAAATATGGCAGGAAATACAAAGTTTAATGGAGACAAAATGGAGGTCTCACCCACTTTTTCACAGCCTCTAAAAACTATTCAGACAAAACAATCCCAGAACTACTTTCCTCCTCTGATCTTAAGATTTGATATATTTGATACTGATATAGTCAAAACTCTTTTTTTAACTTGGAAAAATTTAGCTAAATAATTTGGTTTTGGATATAAATAGCTTGACTCAACCAGTGAATACTGAACTGTGTCACTATTGAACATACTGTATTGAACATACTATATAGTTCTCAAACACTGGCTTGGGCAACTATGGTTGTTTAAAAAAAATAATTAAAGTTTTTAAAAAAATAGAACCATCATAATTATATTATTTTTTGGAAATTACATTAGTCGAACTGTTACACTGTTTTGTGCTTGATGTTTGTGTGATGTATAATTATTTGTGTAATGATTATCACTTTTTCATTTTCAGTCTAGGAACAAAATGTTCATGAAAATGAGATGCACTCTGGCCCTTCGTAGTCTTCCAGTGTATCAGCGCGAGGGGTCTCTGAGTTCTTCAAGACCAGCAGTGTAACTTCTCAGTACACTCACAGAAATGTCAATATCTATCAGTACAGTGTTGACATAACATATTGTATGGGAAACGAACTTGAACGCCTCCTGTAGCATTCTTAAAATTTAGGTAGATTCAAGGATAGGTTTGGACTTTTTCAAGTCTATTTCAATACAATATTCAAATGTAAAATGTATATCGACAAAGTTATTAGTGGGCGGAAATTATTCGTCCTATCTCCATAATAGCCGTAAAGCGGTCCCTTCCTATCAGGTAGGATGAGTCTCTAACCGGTCTGCAGAATTACATTGAGTGTGTTTTTCCAGTTATCAAGTGGCTCCACATGATCACAGCTGATGGAGGCTACTGTCCAGTGAGAGCTTGATTCTAACTGATGCTACCTGGATGAGATGTCCCAAACTGATTTACTGCTTCATATGATGTTCACTGTCTGTGTAGATTAGTCATTGCATAAATGCCTATCTATAGATGCCTGTTTTTTGTCTAGCTGTCAACATATCCACATTTCTATTTATTTTTTGAGACATTGAGTGTACAAACCTAATGATGAGGAGGTTCACTCAGTGCGACACCTGCTGGTCATTTTTTGTAACTACTTTTGGCATGCTTGCTGTTGGTTCTATGCCACTGATCTCTGTAATTATTGAGAGCTCATAGTACCCTATTACCCCACTAGAAAACTGCACTCCCAGAATGCAGGCTTACTGGTGGTTCCTACAGTCTCCAAAATTAGAATGGGAGGCAGAGCCTTCAACTATCAGGCTCCCTAAATAGATGAGATAATCACATACAATTAAAGCCTAAAGCTCTCAAGATACCATTAATGGGTGTTAAAGGAGGATAATTTCAATATAATTTTACATATTTTTTTTGTGTTTTACATCCAGAAATTTGTGTTTTGATGGGGCAGTCTTAAGGATAAACTGGATAATTCTATGAATTTACAAAAGAATACTGTATAAAACAAGTCATTATTTAAATGAGGTAATTTTAAGGTATTTCAGCAATGTTTTTCCTTGTTTTGTGCACATTTATACATTTATTTAGCATTCTAGTAATAGTTTTTTTTTGTTTTTATTTTACAACAGTTGGACTGTAAAAATGCAGATAATGTCTACAGTAAATATCTGTATTTTAAAAAAATTCTTTGTAGAATAACTAAAGGTTTTTCTACCGTTATTTGATGGTAAGTGCTTTTTTTTTTTAAACTTTTTTAAACTTTTTTTTTTTTACATTAAATTTAAAGTAAAAAAAACAGACAGTTGCCTTAATTTTACATTCAGTAATAGGATGTGTATTATTTGTATTTTTACATAGAATTCAATGTAACGTAACATTCAAGACCATTAAGTAATTGAAAAATCCTGTTAAAAAAAACTATAATATTCCATTATATCAATTTACAGATTACAGCCTTTATTTTATGGTGAATATTTCAAATAAAAATAATTTACACATTTACACTTAATGTAGAAAATAAAATAATACAGTAAATTTCTGTGAAATAACTTCTTTTTTTTTTTTTTTTTTACAGTGTGGTTAAACTGGTTCCTGTCTTTCTGTCCTTGTATTGTTTTATATTTATTGTCCAGTGTTTGGCTCCAGCATCAAGCACTTTGACAGAGAAAGCAACTGTTGTTCCCTATGCTAATGCTGCACACACACACACACACACACACACTCCTTGCGTGTCCAGGCTTCTGTGTGAGTGTCTCAGTGTGTCACGAGCAGTGATGACAAATGTCTTTGTTTTATGCCACCACACACACACACACACACACACACTTTAAAGTATGCTGAATGGTACAATTAGGACTTCATATTGTTTATTTTATTTATAAGAACGTTATTCTGCTGTTAATGGGATATAACCAAGGTTTGGTTCAGTGTTCTCTATTAAAAATAAACATATTCATGTTACAATGGATCTAAACTTTATGATGTAAAATCTTTCTTTCTCTCCGATCTCAAGCTTTCCTCTCTCGACTTGGAGGCGCCAGGACGCGTGCCAAAGTTTGGAGCGTTGTGGACATCGATCCATCCTCTCTCCTTCTTCTTCTTCATCCTCTCCGTGTTCCCGACATGCTGGGATGTCTCGAGAGTCCAGATAGAGGGGGAGAAAGAGAGAGAGGGCGATGACAATAACCCGTTTGAGTTACCAAGTGCGGGTGCGCCACGCTCGCCAACTCGTGGATGGATGGACAGAGAGAGAGAGAGAGAGAGAGAGAGAGAGAGAGAGAGAGAGAGAGAGAGAGAGAGAGAGAGAGAGAGAGAGAGAGAGAGAGAGAGAGAGAGAGAGAGAGAGAGAGAGAGAGAGAGAGAGAGTTGGTGTCCTTTACGCGCGGCACAGATCTTTGCCGTGCGTCCTGGCGCATGTACCCAGAGTTCCCCCGTGGTCAGCAGAGGAGTAAATGACTGTTTGTATGTAACTTTCACCTCAAATCGTTTAATTTGGACTCCAGTTTTATGACTGATTCCGCTCTGTGGTTCTGTGTGTCCTCTCTGACTGTTCGGTAGTCGGTACTAAATGCTGCGGCGCTGCTGCCTGGACCTCCCCGCGGTTTTGGAGCAGGTGGTTATTTCACGGTAGCACTTAGTCTGTCGGTGCTTCAGTTTTATCCTCTATCCGAGCGGACATGTCGGGACAAAAACCGTCCTTGAAGACCGGCGGCTCCGCTGAAAGCCGCTTCCAGGTGGATGTGGTGACAGAGGCATCATCCGCAGCACCTGCACCTGTCCCGGCTTCCACCGATGGATCCAAGCCGCCTGATGACTCCAAAGGCCGGTTCAGGGTGGTGGGGTTCCTGGATTCGGGCGCGCTGGGCAGCGCGATGGACATCGGGCTCCCGCCGGATGTCTCCCACGAGCCGGACACGACCAAGAGCGACTCGGTCAGCCTCCATTCAACGGGTACTGGGCATACCCACATCTCCGACTCCCACTCCAACACCTACTATATGAGGACCTTCGGACACAACACCATAGACGCGGTGCCGAACATCGAGTTCTACCGGCAGACTGCTGCGTCCTTCGGGGAGAAACTGACCAGACCGTCGCTGTCGGAGCTGCACGATGAACTCGATAAAGTAAAAGTTTTAATATCAGTGTAACATCCATCACTCTGACTAAGAATCATTTATAGTAAAAAGCAACATATTCTAATGGGAATAATGTTGGATATTATAGGAAGATTTACAATGTCATAATTAAAAACTCAAGAGAGGTAATCCATTAGTGATAAAGTGCAATGAACAAACACAGTTTGATGAATATTATTGATCTATATGTGTAATAACGACAGGTTTACACAGCCCCCTACTATACAACACAAGCACACGATAAATCTTTATATTCTGGAGACGTTAAAGTACGTTTTATTATTATTATCTGAGAGAAAAGAGATGATTTTATCCCCCAAATCCATCATCATCAATCCAACATACAACATTCATCAATCAATCAATAAATCAAACTTTAGTAATATAGCACCTTTCCTGCAGATTAATGCATTTCAGAGTTTATTACAGAGGTCTGACAAACTGATAATAAAACAGAACAAATGTAAACAATTTGAGATTAAAACACACAAGTAATAAAAATGATGAAAACCAATAAATAAAAAAACAGTAAAAACAGATAAAAGACAATGAGAAATGAAAGAACAATAAGAGGATAAAGGAAATAAAACATTTTAAAACATTAATAAAATAAATGATTACACAAAATAAAAAAAACATAGCAAGAAAAACCATAGTAACTATTTCCTGTCTGCTTGAGTTCAGTGTTTAATTTTCTTCTTGAATGGATTTATTAATTTATTGAATGTTTTTAATGTTTGTTTTTATAAAGACAAGTATATAAAACTCTACATGAACATAAAACAACCCGAAACACAAACAATGAATAAAATTACCATAAAAATTGAATAAACAGACGTCTTAAGACAGAAAACATTCCCTTCACTCCCACCTGAGAGAGTGTGAGTGGGCTCAATGACATCACTGGAGGCATGACCCAAACACACACACACGCACGCACACACACACACACACACACACACACACACACATACAATGCTGTCTGTCATGACCCTGCAGGCACCCCCAGCCGTGCTCCCACTCCTCGGGTACAATCAGGTGGCTATATTGTACATTAACAGGGAGCATTGACAGTATCGTGACAGCAGGAAGTTGCAGCTGTCTCCTCTGATTACGGTGAAGCAACACGTAAAGTGTAGACTGTTGGTTCAAATTTTACAGTAATCTTAAGATATGAGATACAGACTGGTGACAAATTGAATTAAAACCTAAAATATAGCATGTTAGTATGGTGTTATTCCACCACGAGCCTCCAGAACAGCAGATTCTCCAAGTTTCCAAACATTCTTCCAAAAGATATTTCCTCTTTTGGTGTTTTGATGATGTCGGTGAAGAGTTTTGTCAACATGTCGCTCCAAAATCTTGCATTGGTGTTGAGTTGGCTTGATTTTCTACTCATTTATTCAGGTTTTTTCCTTTAATTTGTCACCCATCTATAGTTTTAAAGAGAAGCATCTTGACATGCAGTGACATTAAAATCATCATAATTGCCATTTTACAACACAATGAGAAAACAGAATATACTTCTAACATAATTACAAAACATAGGCTCAACTTTATTTTATTCAAGTAATATTAGCGTAATGTTACTTTGCATTAAACACAAGTACAACAATGTTTTCTGTGTTACACATAAACGTCTCATATTTTGTGACGAGTAGACCAGAACAATGTGGCGTCCATGTTCACGTATCAATACCATGACTAGCAGCGTCCAGTGTAGCAACTACGTGTGTATATCTATGCCTGAAAATGATGGCTGGCCAATCAGAGCACCCATTTTTAAATTTAACTAATTAATTAATTATGAAATGTTCAGTGATTAAACCGAGACTGATTTTTTTTGTTTATCAATTTATCAATGAGTTGACTCACTGTCTCAGCTCTGGTACACTTTCTCTCATTTCTATCTTGGCTGTGATTGGTTGTCAGGAGCCGTTTGAGGATGGTCTGGCCAATGGAGAGGAGCCCTCAGCAGCTGAGGAGGCGGCAGCGCTGGCAGCGAAGGAGGCGAAACGAGGAACTGTCAAGTTTGGTTGGGTCAAAGGAGTCCTGGTTAGTGTGAACACCTTCTCCTTGTGATATTAAACTTAAAATCATTTATTCAATTTCACACTTCACAGCCTCTGGTTATGATGACTTGAATAAAATAATCTCATGACAACTAAATAACTTCAGTTTATCAAATAAATGTGAAGAATCAGGGGAGAGAACTGCTTTTCCACTCTGGTTTTATATCGAGAATGAATCTGGAGCCAAACTGTGTGTACATGTTTTAATGACATTATGGGGACTTAAGACTCACAGTCACATCTGGGGACAAGAAGCGGGTCCCCACAAGGTTAACCATGTGTTTGTGTGTGTGTTGCAGGTCCGCTGTATGCTTAATATCTGGGGTGTGATGCTGTTCATCAGAATGTCTTGGATTGTTGGACAGGCTGGCATTGGTATGTACAAATTAACAGATGGATCTTATAAATCTGATTTTGTGTACGCTCGGTCTCCATTAGAGGACTCAGGGGACCTCCTCTACTCCAGATCACCCGATAAGTATAAAGCCTTCCTCAAGATGTACAATATGTAGGATGTGCCAACTACTTAAAGGATAAGTCTGGTCTATTCTGTATTTATCTTCTTGTCAACAAATCCCACATAAAGACCAAAACCAACAATTAATTGATCTACTAACAAGAATTTACCTGATATATCTTATTGCTCTAAGCCTTAGAGCTCCGTTGTCGTCCAAAAACTATTAAAAAAAACACGCCAATGAGTCACACCGCTGAACTGGGTGACATGTTCCTTCATTACTATGAAACACACACTCTGTAGTTTATTTTGACTCTCTCACACACACCAGCCTGCTGCCAGAAATACTCATTAGAGCACCAAATGTGGATTTATCCGCCTCTGAAAATAGTCCCCAACAAATGCACTTTTTCCTCCTGTTGGAGTAACATTTGCTAAAAATTACAGTGGCCAGCTGTTTCAGGAAATTACTGAGCTCTTTAAAATAAAAATGAATTATACATTTGTGAGCTGTTTTTAAAGATTTATGTCTTCAGTATGAACCACAGTAAGGAAGTCAGAATATATTGAGAGATAAAATAACACATTGTTGGTTTTGATCTTTCCATGAAATTTGTTGACAATAAAAAAAAATGCAACACATCACACTCCTTTAAGTTGTAAACCTAGCATTAACTCATTAACTAAATTAAACTCAGCTGTTCAAAAACATAAAATGATTGCTATAAGATTAGATAAATAACAGTTTATGATAATTTTTTTTGCCTTAGCCAGGTGGTTAGCCTGAAGACAAGTTGAGTTAACCATCTTAATGCTTCCGATTAACAGGCACAGTAGTTGTGCTATGATCAACAATGGAGAACAGTTATGTCAAGATTAGCTTGCGAGCTAACCCAAAATGATGTTACTGCATTCTGGATTAGATTTATGGCTGCTTGAAATATTTTGGGGGCAGATCTGTTTAACATGGTTGACTAGTGTGATCATTCTGCTGCGACTGAGTTGATGTTTTGAATGAAAGTCTTCTCCTCTGTAACTTCATTGATTTTGTTTGTGTGTGTGTTTGTGTAACAGGACTGACGATTGCGATCATTCTCATGGCCACTCTGGTCACCACCATCACCGGTCTGTCTACCTCTGCCATTGCAACCAACGGCTTTGTTCGAGGAGGTGAGACAACAGATGCTCAGGCTGTATACAGGCTTTTGAAAGTGTTATCTGCTTGGTGAGAAGAGTTTCTTTTGTTTATGACCCAGTTTTCCCAAAATACAGAGAATTAGAACAACACACTAGAAGATTTTCTTTTGTACATAAAGTATTTTATTAACTTTTACAGTAAAGTTAATAAAAGATAAGCAATACAAGACAACACATTACAGTGACAGAATAAACAAAACAAAACAAATGTGGGTACATAGAAAAGTAAGACAAACCAATAAACTGAGAAAAAATAAAGGGCAGGTGTGGGAGTGATGTATGAATGAAGTAAAGCATAAATACAACATAGATTCATGGAAAAAATGCTAGAAATATTTACTTCCTGTTATGTTTCTTTCTTTATATACATTTAAAACTGAGACCAAACTCCATAAAACCTCCCTTCATAATTATTAGTCCATGTGATTAAAGATTCAAAAGCAGCAATGTCCGTTATTGATTTTAACCATTAAACAAAGTCAGGCTTTCATTGAATCTTCCAATGGTGGAGAACAAAGTCTGACGACTCTTAAATAGACGTTACTTTTAGTTATTGCGGTTTTGGAACCTTCTTGATGATCATTATTACCTTTCTTTCTATCTGGTCAATTTTGTTTTTGTTTTAATGTTGATCAATGTGATTTTGTTTTATTGTTGCTGTTGTCGTGTGGACCCCAGGAAGACTAATGACCACTTTGAGGAAGCTAATGGGGATCCTTAACAATCACTGAAGCGCCAATAAAGTCTGCCAATGCAAGTCTGCCAATGCAAGTCTGAATTCTTGCAATGGTTTATATAATTACTGTCCAATAGTTTACTCTAGAAGACTTTTAAAATCCAAACCGTCACACCAAGTTCAGATTTTCAGCTCAAACAGCAGGGTCGTCCACATTTGTCTTTGTCTAGTTGTAAAAATCAAAACACAACCCTTCTCCGGTACATCATGCTTTAATTATCTGATTATAATCTAATCACCAGCCTGAAGAAAGTGATTACTTGATCAGCACACTTCAAAATAAAGCCTCTGTGTTAGAAATCAAGCTTACTAGTGCCGTATGATGAAACTGATTGACACCGTGTGTCCCTGCTGCCCAGGAGGGGCGTATTACCTGATCTCCAGGAGTCTGGGGCCAGAGTTCGGAGGCTCGATCGGTCTCATCTTCGCCTTTGCCAATGCTGTGGCTGTGGCCATGTATGTCGTGGGCTTCGCCGAGACGGTCGTCGAGTTGCTTAATGTGAGAAAGACTTATTCAAAACATCTGTCTGTGTGTGTTTCTGTCGAGCAACAATTCTGATCCATGTCCTGATGTGGTTGGTGGTTCCAGGATGTTGACGCCCTGATGACCGATGAGCTCAATGACATTCGAATCGTCGGGACTCTGACCGTCATCCTGCTGCTGGGAATCTCTGTAGCTGGGATGGAGTGGGAGGCCAAGGTAGGTCTTGATAGTCCACACTCAAAATCCTCTACTGACACCTCAAAGACTGACACAACAATGACAGTACAGCTGTTGGAATTATGTTTAAACAGTGTTGCTGTGGGATTACTTCAATGCTACTGAATGGTTTTCTGGGATTGAGACAGAAGACATTCAAGTCTAATAAAGAAGCAAAGAAAACCAATAAACAAAAACCTGTTTATTTAATTTCAGTTTGGGGGAAATATTTACATGTTATTTTCAAAATGTCTGACTTTGGTGCCATGTAGTGATGGTATCAAAAAAGACACCGTGTCAGACAGCAACGCATGCTTTAATTATCTAATTTCTGTAAAAATGAAAACTTATTCAATCAGAAGAATTTGAAAGATGCTGTAATTATAGAACAATCTTCATACTGTATGAGAAATGAATTGCCAAATCTGATTTAGTTTCAGTTTTTGTTAACAATGATAAATTAACTATCTGTAAATTTGTGAATCTACCAACAGACACCACAGAAAGATACTTTTTAAGACCCTATTTGTAATTGGTGTCAGCGGTCACATTGTCTAGAGCCTTTGGGTCAGTTCACCAAACAATAATGGGCTGCTTGTGATATCTTTGATACTGTACCAACACCCCACTCTGTGCTGTGCTGTACTGTGCATATTTCCACAGAGAAATCTGTCCAATTTATCCTAATGCAGCTTGTTCACTTAACTTATTGAAACCTGAGAGAACTGCCTGGTCAGAGACAATCAGATAGTCATGAATTTCAATGAGGAATGAAGACTGTCCTCCCAAGAAAAATGGCACAATCAGTTATTTCAGGAATTGCCCCAAAAACTACATATGTTTACATTCAAGTGACAGTGCCGTCTAGTGGCCGTAGTTATTATGACAGGACCAAAGGAAGAAAACAGGTGATATTATTATAGAACGACAAAGTCCATGTAGGAAGGAGGTCAGAGTGGATAGATGGGTCAACAAAACATTGGATTTTAACACAAGAGTTCACTTCCTATCTCCAACTGTGAGTCAACACCATGACCATGATCATACTTTGACATATTGTGATGTTTAATTTGGACTAGTTGTTGGAGGAATGCCAGGAATACATCAAGGACCACAATCACATTATGTCTCTTCACACAGTGCCAAATAAACTAAAATAAACTAAACTAAATACCAACAGCTAATTTCTATTTGATTAACAAAAAATACATGGACACCACTCCCCACATTTTTCCAGGAACAACCACATCCAGGACATTTTCTAAGCTGGTATGAATTGAAAACTGATAAATGAATAAATTTCATTTGAAATAAAAGTGACATTTTTCGCCACTGTTTTCTTTTTCTTGTTGTAAACCAATCAGATAAGAGCCAGGATGGTTAATATGAGCATGTTAAATATAACATAACATAACATAACATAACATAACATAACATAACATAACATAACATAACATAACATAACATAACATGTAGCATCTTGCTATCTTGCTGCTACCAGTCTGCCTTCATGTACCTGCATGCATGTCTTATTGTGGTTTTGCTTTTATTGTGTCAGACTAATTAATGTATTTTACATACTGTGCATGTTTTTTGTATCTGTACTTCTGCCTTGCATGTTCTAGTTAGTGTCTAACAATGCAGCTCATATTATTCAATCTACTTTTCTATTAACATTAATATCTTCATGTATTTATTGTCTTGCATGTCTTGTACCATGAATCTCTGTGTTGCACGTTTTAAGGATGTCCTGAATGATGTTTTTTATTAATATTATATATTTTCTTCTTTCTTCATTTTATTAATTGTTCCTGCATGCTTATAAATGACCTCAGTAACTTTGTAATTTCAATCTCATTTTCATATTCTGTCTTTAGGGTGACTCTGTAACATCTGTCCAGGGACAATAGATGAAAAATAGCCTCTTGGCTAACTCTGGCGCATTTACAGAAATGTTTATTAATGTGCCCTGTTAAATAAACAAATAAATAAAAATAAAAAAATAAAGTCCTTGATCCTCTCTTTCCTTGACGCCCCAGGCTCAGATTGTCCTCCTGGTTATTCTGCTGGGAGCCATCGCCAACTACTTCATAGGAAGCTTCATGCCAACAGAAAGCAAGGAGCCCAAAGGATTCTTCGGCTACCACAGTCAGTCTTCATCTTCATTTTCCCCGCCAAACACTAATTGTCTTGGTTTTGTCCAAAATGTTGGTCTATTCTATGACCTAATCAGTCTACGATGTACTCTACCTGATCTCACCACTGCAAAAAGTGTAATCAAAAGTCCAGCCTACATTTTCATCTGTTTTGGTTTGCTAATTTCAACAGCGGCCATCTTTCTCGAGAACCTGGGTCCAGACTTCAGAGAGGAAGAGACATTCTTCTCTGTGTTTGCCATCTTCTTCCCAGCAGCCACTGGGATCCTGGCCGGCGCCAACATCTCTGGAGATCTCGCTGTAGGTTTAAATATTCTCTTATGTTTGGTATTTTACATAAAGTGCAATTTATAGTATTGTTTTAGTTTAACGTGTAAGTGATGTAGAAGTGTTCAGTGCACTGTGACATCACTGTTGATACGTGGTTACAGGCCAATTAAACTATATTTTTCAGCTTGGTATTGAGTCATTAATTTTGTGAGGCTGAAGGTAAAATTTAAATCCTTAACTGAGTGGACAATAAAACTGAATCTCCTCATGTCTCCACCTTTAGGACCCTCAGTCAGCAATCCCTAAAGGAACCCTGCTGGCCATTCTCGTCACAGGAATCACCTACGTGGTTATCGCCATCTCTGCAGGTTAATATTCTGCTTCTAATCTTCTGTCAGTTGAGTGTTACTCATCAAAACTCATTGTGTGTATCACTGAGATCTGACAAAAATCACAAAACATTTGCAAAGCTGATTTTTTCAGTGTTTTAAATCCTTCATTGTTTACATCCATGTTTACTAGCTGCGGTTCTTGACGTATTTCCAGCCACCTGTAAATCACTGGAATAGTGTGAAACCACTGGCAGGACTGTGAAATGCAAACAGAGGTGTAAAACATAAAATAAATTACGAATCAAGTGCAACATCTGTGGCGTCTGCATTTCAGGAAATTGGAAAATGTGTAAACAAGGGAGTAAGAGGGGAGTAAGCCCCGTTCACAAAGGTTTGTCACAGTAATGTCATAGTGTGCGTTGGTTTTCTCCACCTTCAGGCTCCTGTCTTGTGAGAGACGCCACCGGCGACCACAATGACACGGTGAGCGACACGGTGAACTGCACCGACGCCGCCTGCACACTGGGATACGACTTCTCCATCTGCAAGGAGGGAGGCTGTCAGTACGGCCTGATGAACGACTTCCAGGTAACACTGCAGCCAATGACACACACTCAGCTCCGGGTTTTTAGAAACATCTGTATTACTGATTTATTTAGGACTGAAACCAACTTTTATTTTAATTAGCGATTTATCTGCTGATTATTTTTTCAGTTAGTTGATTAATTTTTTTGCCTATAAAATTTCAGGTGACGTCTTCAAAAGTCTTTTCTGTCCATCAAACTGTCCAAAACCCAAATATACTTACTATTATGTAAGACAAAGACAACCATCAAATCCTCACATGTAAGAGGCTGAAACCAGCAAAGGTTTGGCATTTTGCTCAAAAAATGACTAAAATGACTACTAGATTATCAAAATAGTTAGCAGTTTCATTTTCTGTTGATATATTGGCTGTTAATGGATAAGTGTATGATGAGAACAGTGGAGAACTGGTGGGTGAAGTTTGATGGTTTACTACAGTCACTGGTTTCAGCTTCTCAAACGAGCAGATTTCTTTTATATGCATCATTGTAAACTGAATATCTTTGTGTTTAGGACTCAAGCAGAACAAGACATTTGAAGATGCCACATCATGTTCTGGGAAATTGTGATGGGCATTTTTCACTATTTTCTCATATTGTTTTAGACTAAATGCTTAATTTGTTAATGGAAAAAATGATTGGCAGATTAATTAATAATACAAATTGTCATTACTTGCAGCTTCAGACTAATTTGCACCTTTCGATTGACACCAGAACAGCTTTGATGCCCCTTAATATTATTAATGACTGTCCTTTTGGATTCTCCAAATGGCCATTTTGAGTGTAATATAATGGGTTTTATTTTTATTACCACCATATTTGTAACAGGATGTGGTTTCTAAACTAACCAGACACACCTACAGCAAACATTTCCATTCAAAAATGGAAAAAAAGGGAAAAAAGGATATTTTTGATCATGTTTGTGTCTCTGTAAGTTTGACTTTTTGATAGTAAATGCAAAAGAGTTGCCTTTTATAGGAAACCAGGATGATATACATGCTCCAAATTGTTTGGAAAATGTCCATCAGGTGGAGGAACATGAGCTAAACCCCCCAGTTTAGCTAAATAAAATAATCCACTTTATTTGAAAGTGAAACTCATCTCTGATGTAATACAAAAAACATTTTTTTGCTAAATTGAATGGATGTTTATAAAGGACAGATAATATGAAACATTTGAATGTGTAATATTGTTAACATTTGCCTTCATTTTCTCTTCCAAATAGCAAACTTTATTTATAAAGTACTTATAAAGTAGAGGTTACAAAATGCTTTACAGGACAAAAAATACAGTAAATTAAAACAAGGAGAAAACATGTAATAAAACAAATTTGTTAAATACAGTCTAAGACTGACCTAACATGGCAATAAACAGTAGACATGAGGCAATATCAACAAGATATCACAATATTTTAAACCAAATGCCTTGACAGATATATACAGTATCTTGATATAATATGATAATATAGATTTTGATGCTTTCAGTAGATATAAAACGTCATTTATAACGTAGATATGATGACCAATCATTCATTGTTCATTTCAGTGAAATAAAATAGTTAGATAAACTCTGAGATATGTGTTATTTAACTATAATAAGACAAGACTTAAGAGGGAAATTTGCCTTTTCCACACAATGCTGCTGCTGTACAGTACCAAATGATTCAACTGTAATGCACATCATACATCTCATAAATACCTAGATACAAAGTAAAAAATCAATAAAAACTCAGAATTCTGAAATATTCAAAGTAAAGGTAATCATTCCTTTAACTTTCTTATATAACTTGAAACAAAACCCAGAGGATTCTGTATATGGATTAATCACAGTACTGAGTATTGATATTATTGATATGGCCACTGTGTGTATCTGTGTGAAAATCTGGTTCATAAATGAAGCTCATTAACAGATTCTTTGTCACATAAAACCTGCAGATTCTAGTTCTAGTTGTTTAACAGAAGTGTGAATCGTATCAGACTTGTACTGTGATCATGTTTCTCTGCATGTGGTTGTTGATGGCTGCGTGTCTGAGTGTGTGTGTGTGCATTTCTGTTACCTCATCGGGACCTTTTTCCAGTATAAACACCGACCTTATCAGGACCAGTAGTCCTCATGGGGACCAAATCCCAGTCTTAATAAGGCAAAGCGTCATTTCTGAGGTCCTGGTTAAGGTTAGGAGTAAGGTGTGAATTGAGGTTAGGAAAACTGTGTGTGTGTGGGTCTGTCATAGGCTACTTTTGAGTACAAATTTAATGCTAAAGACCAGTTGATTGAGGACAAACGTTGTGTCCCCAATTGGGAAAAAGCTGATTTTTGGGTCAGTGGTTAAAGTTAGAGTTAGATTAAGTTTAGGGTAAGTCTCCAGGAAAAGTAATGTAAGTCTATGTAATGTCCCCAAAAGTGATCTAGGACAACGTGTGTGTGTGTGTGTGTGTGTGTGTGTGTGTGTGTGTGTGTGTGTGTATGTGTGTAGGTGGACGTCATCAATGCTCTCATTCAGTTCTGGCTCCAACCAGCGAGAAACCTTGTGACTCAAAACAACAGTCACTATTATCTCTGCTGCACTTTGTTTGGGAACAGCTCCGTCACACACACGCACACACACACACACGCACGCACGCACGCACGCAGACACACACACACACACACATAGCTCAATGACACTGATATTCCTGACACGGTGCACAATCATGTCCTTCGCTACACACAGAAACATTTGCTCTCGTTTTATTTTATTCTGCGTTTTTATTTTAAGTTGCTCAGTAAAATTTAAAAGAAAACCATTAAAATCTACCAGATTAGCAGATGTGAGTAAAACTAACATCTGTGTGTGTGTTTCTCGTCCTCTTACACGCTGCTGAAGCTTGGACGAGGTTTCTGCCTCACATGACTAACGACTAACAGACATCACATAATGTCGGTACGTATCTGTGTTTGACAACAGAACAGAGATGTTTTCTGTCCTTCAACTCAGCTCAATGCAAATATTTTGTCATAAAGAGATTTTCATATTCAAATATTCTGTTCAGGAGCAAACGAGACACTTAGTCCTCTTCCCCCCTTTATATTCAAAGTATTTGTGTGGTGTCGTTCCCTCCTTTTCCTTTATTATTTTGGTATATTTCGTCATGAAATAAAGGGACAGGTTGACACATGCACTGTACTGCACTGAAAAGCCCACTGAGATAGTCTGTGTGCATACTAACTTCCACACCAGGTGCTCAAGCTGTAAAGACTGATAATTACACCTTGAGGTGGACGGGCAGTCCACGCCTTTACTTGAAGAGTTTACCAACTTTTATGTAAACAGTGTCACGGCTCTTGTTGGATGTTTGCTGATTTCTAAAAGAACAACTGTTGGTTCTAAGGACGGTGATGGTGATCAGTTGGTGGATCCGCCACTTTAGTCCAGACTGAAATATGAAACATTTATCTGATGGATTGTCATGAAATTTAATACATTCAGACATTCACGGCTCCCAGAGGACGATCTAATACCTTTGGTGATCCGCTGACAGTTGTGCTTTGAGTGAAATGCCTCAACAACTATTGGATAGATTGTCACACCGTCATGTTCCCGTCAGGATGAACTGTAAAGACTTTGATGATCCTCTGACTTTTCCTCTACTGCCAACATCTGGTCAAAATTTACATTTGTCAAATACTTTGGTTTATGACTAAAAAACTGCTAAACTTACAGCGTTCCCACCAGCCTCAGCTACCAAAATGCTTACATGCTAAACTGAGATGGTGAACATTATACCTGCTAAACAAAAATCATGTTAGCATTTAGCCTCCACATGTGCGCACCAGAGAATGAGATGCTGCTAAATGTGTTTCATCCTGCAGCTCAGTGACTTCATTATGAGTACGTTCACAACAAGCAGTTTATTGAAACCTTGCAGCGTTTTATCCTTTTAGATCAGTTCAACAATACAGTTTTGTGTCATTCGGTCAAAGGAATGTGATGTAAAATAGATGCTATGTCCTTCTTTAATTCATTTATATAAGGGGATACTGTAAGATAAATGGTTGGTGGTGATTGGTTAGACGAAAATGACAAGTCAGCATCGATGCAGACTGGCTGTCGGAGGGTTTTATTGTCCACTGCTGCTCTACAATAACTGGTTTGGGATGGACGTTTTGGTGAACCCTCCATGTGAACATGCAAACCAAGACAAGATGTAGGATCAGGACTGAGTCTGGGTCATGTGTTCTCAGCTGGCATAAACACCACAGAAGAAGAGAGCAGACAACAATCCCAAAACCTCTAACCTGGAGGGACGACTGCTAAGCTACCTGTCAGGCTACCATGTGACTTGTTTACAAACCCTTAATGGATGGACATTTCTCAGTTTGAAATAAATGAACTAAATATATATATGTGTGTGTGTGTGTGTGTGTGTGTGTGTGTGTGTGTGTGTTGCAGGCGATGAGTCTGGTGTCGGGCTTCGGTCCTCTGATCACTGCTGGGATTTTTTCTGCCACTCTGTCGTCGGCTCTGGCGTCGCTGGTCAGCGCGCCCAAAGTCTTCCAGGTCAGAAGCTACCTGTCAGCTCTGCTCCGATTTTATTGTTTTGTAATTATTAATATTCAACTATTTATCTATTAAATTTTATTTGGTTTTACCAGAAAACCAGAACAATTATTGAACACATGAGGCACCAAATACTAATTTTCCTTCCTTTTTAAACATTTGTTTATATCCTTACATTTTATGTGAATGAATGAGGGGATGGATAAACAAATAAGTCAATAACTAAAAACAAAATAAGTATTTTAAAGTACATTATGTGTGATTGAGATATGGATCATGTTGAATCTACTACAGTACTACACAGGCCTGTCCCACAGCCGCTGTTTTAACATCAAATCTGTCTCTTAACAGCTGAATTAACAAATTATTAACTTCATAAATGAAATGAATGACTGAATAAAAGCTGTTGTGTTTTTAGGCTCTGTGTAAAGACAACATCTATCCGGGACTGGGCATGTTTGCAAAGGGTTATGGGAAAAACAACGAGCCTCTCCGAGGTTACGTCCTGACCTTCTGCATCGGCCTCGCCTTCATCCTCATTGGTAGGCTGCTGTACGCATCACTGCTGCTGCATCCACATACAAACCTAATTATTTACAATAAGACATTTCTTTGAATGATGAAACTGTAAAAACTCCAGACCAGGACTAGAAACTGAACCTGTTTGCTGTTTGTCTCTTAGCGGAGTTGAACATCATCGCTCCCATCATCTCCAACTTCTTCTTGGCCTCCTACGCTCTCATCAACTTCTCCGTCTTCCACGCCTCCTTGGCCAACTCTCCAGGTAAGTAAAGTCACAGTTTCATGTTTTTATTCATATTTTCAGTTTGTGCATTTAAAAAAACAGCCAGAATTTTTTAAAAAAAGTCAATATATTGCAACACTTTTATGCTCAGTTCAGGAGGAAAACTTGGTACATTGATAGATTGATGACAATAAAAGGAAATACAAGTGTAATAAAAATAATAAGATGCAACAAAGTGCAATGGAAACAGGCATAGTGAATAAATTATGTTGTACATGAATCATGTGACTTAAACGAGACGGAAACATCAGATTGGCTGTTGTCCTTCTAGCGTGGTTCTTTTTCATGTCATTCTCGTCTCTCGCCACAGGGTGGCGTCCCAGCTTCAAGTACTACAACATGTGGGTGTCTCTGGCGGGTGCGATCCTGTGCTGTGTGGTGATGTTTGTCATCAACTGGTGGGCGGCTCTGGTCACCCTGCTCATCATCCTCGCTCTCTACATCTACGTCGGCTACAAGAAACCCGGTGAGAACATGACGGCGTCACATTACGGCGTCACATGACGGCGTTCATACGTTCAACATGAATGTATGACTCCAGAGAATGTGACGAAAATGCTCTGATTGGAGCTTCAGAGGTTAAACAGGCTTCTATTATTATGTATTAGTTCTATTGTCTGCACTGACCTTACCTGCCGTACTCTACTCTACTCTACTATTGTCTACTGGCCTTGATTTTACACTATTCTTTTCTACTCTACTGCACTCAACTCTACTATCACTATTCTTTACTCTGTTAGACTCTACTCCAATCTCTGCCTTACTCTTCTCTACTCAAATTGACTCGACTCTACTGTTTTCTACTGGCCTCGACTTTACTCTGCTCTACTCGATACATCTCTGCCCTATTCTACTTTACTGTACTTGACTCCACTATTACTATTCTTTACTCTATTAGACTACTCCAGTCTCCAAACTCTGCTTTATTCTCTTTCTTTATACTAGAATCAACTCTACTCTTCTCTACTCTACTATTCCCTACTTGACTTGACTCTTCTCTACTCAACTCTTCTCTACTGTTCTCTACTGGCCTCGACTTTATTCTACTCCACCCTACTCGACATGACTCTGCTGTATTCTACTCTTTTGTACTCGACTCTACTATTACTAGTCTGTACTCTACTTCAATCTGGTCCAATCTACTCTGCCTTAGTCTTCTCTTCTCTACTCGATTCAACTCTACTCTTCTCTAATCTGCTTTACTCTACTATTCTCGACTCTCAACTTTACTCTGACCCACTCTTTTCTCCTCCACTGGACTTGACTTGACTCTACAATACCGCCAGTCTACTTTTCTGTTCTCTACTATTCTTTACTCAACTCTTCTGAACTCTTACTTTCTCTACTCTGTGACACCAACAGCTGATTAGTTGGGTCAGGTGTGTTTAGCCAATCGAACTGTAAGGAACTGAATTTTGATCTGAAATAAAAACCTCTACTAATATCTCCACAAGAGCCGGGTTGTCTAATAAACCCTACAGGACTGTATTTTACTCTACACTTTATCTCATTGCCCCTTCAACTCTTGATCACATTATTTTATCAGCACTGTAACCAGTTTGTGTAATTTCCTGTAGATGTGAACTGGGGTTCGTCCACTCAGGCTCTGATCTACAACCAGGCTCTGACTCACTGTCTGAACCTCACTGGAGTCGAGGACCACGTCAAAAACTTCAGGTCAGCTCGAGGGTTTGAGTTGGTCTTTGATTCTGTGTTTAGACGTAAAACTGTTAAAGCTTTTATTTTCACTTAGACCTCTAATGCTTAGATCTGCATCCATTGATGCTGTTTTATGGTGCTTTAGATAAAGACATCCAGCAGAAAATTTGTAATAAATAATAGCAGAATGATATTGCAGAAAAAGATGTTTAGATCACAGATTAATAACAGTGCTCCCACGGTTCTAGAAAATTTAATTAAATTCCTCAGTAATTCCTTAGTTAACAACATCTGTTCTAGTGTTTGGATCAAAATTTAAAATCCTTCTTAAACCTAAAACTTCTAAAACCTCCTTAAATTTGAGGTCTAGGAGAGTATAATCTAGTGCTGAAACAAATAGTCATTAATTGATTAATCGATTGAACTAAAAATGCCAAACTTTTGCTAGTTTCAGCCTCTTAAATGTGAGAATTTGATGCTTTTCTTTGTCATACATGATAATAAACTTATATCTTTGAGTTTGAAACTGTAGAAATAAAACAACATCTGAAGACATCACTCTGGACTTAACTTATAATCGTCAGTATAATCATTCATCTGTATTCCATGTTTGCAGGCCGCAGTGTTTGGTGCTGACCGGTTATCCAAACTCTCGTCCTGCTCTGCTTCATCTGGTTCATTCTTTCACCAAGAACATCGGTCTCATGGTCTGCGGTCACGTCAGGACTGTACGTACACACTTCAAAGGAAACATCCACATAATTAGATAATTAGAGAAGATCTTCTCCTTCCATCACCTGTGTCTCTCTTCTGTTCAGGTGTCTCGTCGGCCGAACTTTAAGGAGCTGTCGCAGGATAACGCCCGCTGTCAGCGCTGGCTCACTAAAAAACGTATCAAAGCCTTTTACTCTCACGTCTTCGCTGACAACCTGAGGCACGGGGCGCAGTTCCTCCTGCAGGTAACAACATCTGGTCTCTTAACCTCTGTAATAATAAGAGCTTTCTCTCCAGCATTGAGCTGTCAGGTCTATGAGGTGGATATCTCATTAATTATTATATGATAATTGATGTGGGAGTCATAGCAGGTTTTAATGCTGTGTTCTTAGTTCTGACAGTAGTACATTTTATCCAAATCATTCTAATCTATCCGTTTGTACCTCAATACACATTTAATCTACTAATGTCTTTCAATACGAACACTTTCTCACATACACAACTACTTTCCTTTGGATTTTATTTTCTGTGAGGATTCTTTTCCTGTTTTTTTTCTTCTAAAAGTCAAAAATAGCTGCAAGTTTTCTGGAACGTCTGGTGACGTGTGGCTTGTTGTTTCTTTAGTCTGTCGGTCTCGGCCGCCTGAGGCCGAACACGTTGGTTATGGGCTTCAAGAACAACTGGAGTGAAGGAGACATGAGAGACGTGGAGATTTACATCAACACCATACAGTAAGGATTCATCATGTCTTAAAGGTGCAGTGTGTAGAATTTAGTGGCAGCTAGCGGAACGGACTTGGCAGAAATGGAATATAATATTCATAAATATGTTTTCATTAGTGTATAATCACCTGAAAATAAGAAACGTCGTGTTTTCGTTACTTAGAATGAGCCATTTATATCCACAGAGGGAGGCCGCCATGTTGCACCGCCATGTTTCTACAGTAGCCTAGAACGGACAAACCAAACACTGACTATAGAGACACCGTAGGTTCTCCTACACACTTGGAAGGGGAGGAGGAGGGGGGGTATTCAGTTGATTGTAATCTGCAACCTCACCTCTAGATGCCACTAAATCCAGCACACTGGTCCTTTAAAAAGCTAATAACATTTTACAAAGGTACTTTTTTTGCACCAAACATTTTTGAAGTTTTGGATTAGTGTCCACCGAGGTTCATCTGCAGCCAGAAAGGATGTTCAGCCCTGGTGGGATTTATAATTTATAATACAGAGATTCAGCAGAGGACAAAATGGCCAAACATTAGTTTGTATAACTAGAACTAACTATAACTACTTTTTAATTTGGAAGTGTCAGTATCAGTATTTGGAAAACAAAGATCACTTAACACTTAATGTATTTATCAAATTAACACAAACTCTCTAATAATCTTATAAATATTATTCTATGCAACATTAGGATACATAACAGCAGAGTGATGATAAAACTGATTTTTAATTGTTTGACATCTATAGTTACTTTAGAAGAGAATGAATTAATGTTTCATGTAACTCTACAGCTGGAATTCCTTATTTTTTGTATTCCAGTTTGAGTAAAGTTCATTTTTGCTTTCTTTTATTTACAATAGTGGACAAAATACAAAATACAATACTTTACATTTGATCTATAAATCATATTTCCTCTGCAGGACGATGAAGTCTTGAGTTTCATTATGTGTTTTATATTCCAGTGATGCCTTTGACCTGCAGTTTGGAGTCGTGATCCTCCGCCTGCAGGAAGGACTCGACATCTCTCACATCCAGGGACAAGGTACATCAGTCTGTCTGTGTCTGTATGTCTATCAGTCTGTCTGTATATCTACTGTATGAACTGTATCTGTCTCTTTGTGCGTCACTGCAGATGAACTGCTGTCGGCCCAGGAGAAGCCACCGATCGGCGGTAAAGACGTGGTGGTTTCTGTCAGTGTGACGAAAGACTCAGACACTGACTCCTGTCCTTCCAAAACCACCAGCAACCAGAGCAGCCCGCTCATCATTAGAGGTAAAAGAGGGAGAAAGGAATTAAGGCTAATCTTCAAAGCCTTAACATCTTGTTATTTTTCATTGCACATTTTTTGTAGTCTATTTGTAGTGGATTTTTAAACTGGAAACAGACAGAAACAGCTAAACAAGCTTCATTAAATATAAAACATGTAAATCAGAAAACTTTGGAGTTGTTTGATGGCTGATTGTCTCTCTTTTGATGACACTCGGCAGATTCTCTCTGCTTCCAGTCTGTCTGCTAAGCTCGACTAAATACATCCTGAACCTGTCTCTATACTAGACACTCAGGGTGTTTCAAACCTGCGTTGTTTAGTCTGGTTGAATTTGAATTTGGTTTTCCTCCTTGATACAATTCGTTTGTGCAGATCTGAACACTGGAATCAGACCAAAACAACCACACAGAGACCCTTTAGAGGAGGTGGTCTTGGTTTGTTGGTGGTGGGAACGTGATTTGACGTCTGCCTGACTGACTACAAGGCTGCAAGTTTGAGCAAAATGTAGCCAGGTGCAGCTTTGCATGCTGGGATGTTGATGAGTGAAATCAACAGTTGCTAACAGCTGTCGCTTCTGTCTGTGGATTACTACAAAGGGGGAAAATGTAGTTAGGGCTGAAAGTTCTATATATATATATATACTATATTAGTATTAAATATATACTATTGATAGCGTGGCCCAAGCATACACCCATGCAAATAGCCTAAAATGATACTGGTAAAGTAATTCTTCTGACACGCCAAACCAGCAGAATTCTTACAAAATAAACCATCATATCGTGTGTGGCGCCCAACAAACAGTGCTGTCCATGGTTCTGAAACAACTGCTCAGCGATAGTCACATGTATCTCAGCCAATAATGTTGTTGTTAAACGGAGGGGACAAAAAATATACCTGAAGGGGCTGAGTCCCCTTAAAACCCCTTTGTGGCACCGGGCCTGTGTTAGACCTTGATTGAAGTAGCTTAAATCAGTTGCTACAGTTGTCAAGACCCCATCATTGCATGCTGGCATGACACTCCTGATCTCTGATAAACATCATATGTAATAAAAGGAAACAACTTTATAACAGGTTGATTCTCTTATTATCTCAAGATAACAAAGCTTGTTTTCTCTAGATAATGAAATGATTAACTTGTGATCTTGAGATAACTGTGATGTCGAGTACACCTCCTCATCATTGCAAGGTGAGAAGTTAAACCACTGGAGGTTAACAAAGACAAGATTTTCAGGGGATGTTAACTTTTATTAACTCTTTTATTTACTTAATGTCCTGCTATGTTATTTGTTGTCACCTGCTACAGACACCAAGTCTCCTCTGAGTCTGACCGACCAGCGACTGTTGGAGGCCAGTCAGCAGTTTAAGAAGAAACAAGGCAAAGGAACCATTGATGTCTGGTGGCTGTTTGATGATGGAGGTCAGTTTTATGTCTAATATCTATAATGAATAAAGGGCTTGCCGCACAGCAAGACTCAGCTTTGGACCAACTGAAAACTTCTAGATATTTATTTAAACATTTTCTGCAAGTGGACGAGCTTGTTTAGCCTGAAAAACATGTCGCTCACTCTTGCAGAAAAAGAAGTTTTAAGTTGGTCCACGACCATGTTTTGAGTAGAAAACCCCTTTCCTAACTTTTGATTCATCTGCATTGGCCACATGCATTTGCTGTATACTGCTGTGTCTGATACCTGCCCCATAACGATTATATGTAGATTTATAGTGGTCAGTATTTTGTGTATTCCTGCTCAAATTAGTACATGAAACAAACAGAAATGTCATGTTATCACATTTTCCATATGGTTTTCTTTCACTTGAGGTTTGACTGCTGATCAGAATCAGGTTTATTGGCCAAATATGTTTACACATACAAGGAATTTCACTCCAGTTTCTAGTAGCTGGTGATGTAGTTACACACAACAATGTTCAGGAAGATATACACAGACATAAAGCCCAGACGTCATCTCGTTGTGTCCTCTTCTTCTGCAATGGTTTGGACAGAAACAACCATTCATTTGCATTTTGTAGTGCAGGAAATTTGTTTAAAATATGCATAAAGTTTGGATGCACACTTGGCTTATGACTGTTTTACAATGACATGATGTAGATGTTTTTTTTTATACTAGAATGAATTAACAAAATGATCAGAAACCAGCTTACAGAATGAATCCATCACACTTTAAACACATTTTTAAACTCAATAACAAACTCAGATCACACTACTGTTTTGTTCAGCATTTGTAGCTAAAAGTTTGTCACGTAGAATGTGCCTCCTTCATGTTTTATTACAGAATATAGAATATGAAAGACTGAGGAGAACTTTACAACAAAATGTTTTAGAAAACCTCATGACAGATGTTTCATGTCTCTTTGTTGCTGAATCTTCCTCGCTTTTTCATTTTAAAATTCTTGGATATGAATTTTAACAAATATTAAAACACAAGGAAGTACATCACCACATGAATATTTATGTTAAATTACAAAAAAACCTACATTTTACACAGTGTGAATGTGCAGGAGGGTCATGTGATTTGGAGATAAATAGCAACAAAAACAGATGCAGCAGAGAGGATAAGGAAAATATTAAAACTAAATGTTAAACTTTTATGAGTAAAGTGAGTTTGTGTTTGTGTTTGCAGGCCTGACTCTGCTGATTCCCTACCTGCTGACCAACAGGAGCAAGTGGGGCGACTGCAGGATCCGCGTCTTCATCGGCGGGAAGATCAACCGCATCGACCACGACCGCCGAGTGTGAGTCGACACTTTCACTTGAACAGGAAACAAAATCTTCACTACTTTATCTGATTTATTGCTTCTCATCTCAATTAACCACTTCAGACGAGTATAAACGAAGCGTCTTTTTTACTTTCTACATTTCTAATTTGCTGTTATCATCTGTCCCGTCAGGATGGCCACGCTGCTCAGCAGGTTCAGGATCGACTTCTCTGATATCAACGTCCTGGGAGACATCAACACCAAACCCAAGAAACACAAGTACGAACTCTGATTTAGTTCCTCGAGTTCACTTAAAACAGCATTACTCACTGAGTTCATGAGCTGATATGATGATGTAAAAAAATGAATTACAAAATAAGATTTACAGTGTTTGAAAAGAATGATAAAATGATTTTCAGCACAAAGTTGAACAAATCATTAGGAAACTGAGAGACCTGGTTCATCAGAAACTATTCTTTAAAACATTTATGAATGTAATGTTTTGCGCTAAAGGATGCACCTTCTTTACTTACATAAGATTTTAGTAAAATTCATATTTATTCAAACAGAAGCAGGAAAACGTAAGTGTAAAGAAAACATTAAAAATACATATCTTAACATTTCTTTCAGTACAAAAAATAAGGACAAAATTAGAAGAAATAAGAGAAAAAATAAAGCAAAAAATTAATTTATTTTAATAGAATTAAAGTCTTGTTTAATTGCTGATTCATGTGAGTCCCCATAATCTATATGCTATATACTTTCAGCCCATCCATTCACCTTCAAAACAAACAAAACATTTTGTTTTCATCCTGGAGTCCGTAACACGTGAGTCTACAACTAAGAGTTCCCAAAACCTACATACAGGTGCTTTAAAATAAAAAAAGAAACTAATTACATTAAAAAATGTCAAATATTTCCTGGTTCCAGCTTCTCAAATATGAGACTTTGATGCTTTTCTTTGTCATATATGAAAAATAAATATCTAAAATATCTTTTGAGTCACCTTGTACTTTTAATCAATTAGTTGAGAAAATAACAGGAAGTTTAATCTATAATTAAAATAATGGTCATTTGTAGTCTTAGACATTAGTTTAAACAGGTTTCAATTTGTTTATAATGTACAACATCAGGATTTAAATTCATACTGTAGCAGGACGCTGCAGAATAGTTAAAACTGATAATATTACCATAATAATAACTTATAATAATAATAATAATAATAATGATATTTCTATATTATCTTTCAGTAAGCTGAGTTTTAAGGAGCTGATCGAGCCGTACAGGCTGAAGGAAGACGACATGGAGCAGGAGGCTGCGGAGAGGCTGAAGGCTCAGGAGCCCTGGAGGATCACTGACAACGAACTGGAGCTCTACAAGGCCAAGGTACCGCCCAGATACTGCTGCCATATCAACTCTGACCAATCACAACACTCTGCTTTAGTTAGCCGTGACGTTAGAGCTGTTAAACATCCGGATGTTTTTGTTTATGTGATATTTGTGACTTTCAGACCAACCGTCAGATCCGGCTGAACGAGCTGCTGAAGGAACATTCCAGCAACGCCAAACTCATCGTCATGTAAGAACTTTTCTGTTTCCTGGTGAAAAATACTGTTAAAAGAGTATTAAGTTCTTTTAAAATGACATGAAAGATACATCATCTGAACTTTGTAGCGTTTCTTTATGAAAGGGGTTACAATGCCGATAAAAAACAGATCAAAGATGTCTGATAGAGTTCAAGAGGGAGCCTTAAAGTGACATCATACCTGAACCCAGTAGTCTAGTGAAATCTGCCTCCACCTCTCACTGCTGACTGAAACACCAGTTTCCACAGATGATCCTTGTGCCGAGTCAGAAGCACTTCTGTTTTTCAATGGAAGGTTGCGTAAATAGCGAATTGTGCATTTTCCGAGGACGGCCACTGCGCCTTCTATTACTGGTAGTTTGAGTCTTCCTGTACCTCCAAACCACTGCTGCAACTGTGTTTTGGCCAACACATCCTCATAAAAAAGGCTGGAAAAAACGATCTATCTCTGTGAGGAGGAGGCAACAAATCGGTCTCTCATAATCGGCAGAAATGGCTGATATTTCATTTTAGAGCTTTTATCGGCCGATACCGATGACGTGTTGATAACATTGTGCATCCCTACGAGTAATGTTCTTCTTTTCCTGTTTTTTCTTTTCTTTTTTATTATTGTGTTTTGTATGTTTGACATATATGTTTAAAGCAGAATAAATATAATGTTTAAAAAAAAAAAAGTTCCACTCTGACACCACAGGAATAAAAAAACACATAAATCAGCCATTTAATTTGTCAGTCGTTCAACCACTTCAGCCGCCAACCTTTAAAGCCGTCGCTGATAATATTTTCTTCCTCTCTCTCTCTGTGTAGGAGTATGCCTTTGGCCAGGAAGGGCACCGTGTCGAGCGCCCTCTACATGTGCTGGATGGAAACGCTGTCTAAAGACCTCCCGCGTCTGCTGCTGGTCCGAGGAAACCACCAGAGCGTCCTCACCTTCTACTCCTAAAGACCACGTTCACACCAAATCCAGCAATGCAGCTCTCCTCTTCATCTGAATGGAGGCGGTGCGTTTACACAGCAGGAGTCGGGACCGCATTATAAAAAAAAACTAAAAAAATGCAGCGGCCATCCGGCAAGAAGTTGAACCGACTGACCATGAAGTTAACACACACACACACACAGTATCCACATACAAATACACAGTGTCTGTTGGTCTCCATGTATATTTATTACAACAAATATCATTGTGCTTTAAGTTTTGTGTCACAGATTTGAAAGCCTCTGCTGTGAAGTGTTAAAGGCTAATTTTGTCTTTCTGTTTAGTCTTAATTTTAGTCAATTTCCATCAGTTCTCGTTAACAAATTAATCGACCGAATCATTATTTAAATGGCTGTTTCTGTCTTTCTCAGTAACAGGAAGTATAAATGTGTTTCACTATGAATGAAAAGTGCAGTACAAATTAAATGTATTATTATTTATTAGTATTATTATTATTATTATATTCTTTGGCTTATGTGTGTTTTACATGAATGAGAGTAACTACAGTAAAAATTAACTTGTTCTGTCCAGTTTTAATGTTTATTGATTGTGAGAATATTGTGATTCAGGTTTCAGAACGTGTGCTGGTTTTCAGGTGACCTGTGATTATGAAATGGTATTTTTTTTTCACTGGGGTTAAAATAGTGAGAGACTGTATCTCTGGTAACATTATTTTGTACATTATTTTATTAAAATATTAACTAAATCAAGCCTGTTTTTATGTATATAATTATTATTTATAAATTACTAGTGAAGAAACTGGTAAGTCGGTGATCAAACAGCATTCAAATCCAAACAACTGACATTTTTAAAATCATTTTTTATGCTTTATTTAAATTTTATTTACAAACAACAAAGCAGTAAAACCATTGATTTACAGATCCTTGTTTCTGATGAAATAAACAAAAATAATAATACATTCAGAAAAATAAAATAATTGTCATTAATTAAAATTTTCATCTCAACATGTTTTTTGCATATTTATAAATTCATATTTTTAGGAATTTAATATATTTTTATTAGATATTTTTACACACACAATGAAAGTTTTTTCTATTTGTTTCTTTTTAAAAACAAACAAACAAAACTTTGTATTATGTACATAACAATGTCACTTTTAAATCCAGGAGGAAACAACACCTGCCATGAAAGAAAAGATTATAACGCAATATATCAGAACACAGTGAGAGCTTTAATTTATAAAGTTTAATTTTCACTGAAGCACTTTGGGTGTGAAATACTGGGACATGGACGTTATTAATAATTTATTGAATAAATGTAACTTAAGTCCCTTAGAACAGGGACTCCAGATCAGGTAGAGCCTCATCATGTCAGCTGATATTATGCGTTTGTGGTGCAAATTCAAATATTCCAACAATTACATTTAATTAAATGACCAAAAACTGTCCAATCAGTGAACTTTGGTAGCTCAGCCTTGTATGTGGCAACAGTAAAGGTGAGAAAGAGGTTGGTATCTTTTTTTAAGACTTCTTTTTTCCTCAAATTAAACATCCAGAACTAAAAGTTAAAATAAAGAGCAAGTCAAGAAATATACAGCTGTGTCGTCGCCCCTAACCTGTTTGTATTTTGTATTTTGTATGTCAGAAAGTGAAAAAAAGTTGCATATTAAGCCTATAAACCTGTTTTCAGCAGCGTATTGCTGCCACCATGACAAAAAAAATATTTGCTGAGATTCTCTTACCATATCCTTATCTGGTGACCCTTTGGAGGGGCCCGACCCCTAGGTTGGGAACCACTGGACTAAACTAGCTAACTGTATATAAAGTAGTGTAAACTAGCTCCACCTCCAGCAGCTACAACAGTAACATGCTGCTCTAACACTGATGCTTCACTATTAATAATCTAATGATGTCATATATAATAATATATCAGTCAGAGGGACCAAACCACTACTTTTACTGCAATACTTTAACTACATCAAGCTCATAATACTTATGTACTTTTACTGCAATACTTTAACTACATCAAGCTCATAATACTTATATACTTTTACTGTAGTAGGATTTTTCATGCAGGACTTTTACTTATATTTTTGCATTGCTGTATTTTACTTAAGTAAAGGATCTGAATAGCCTACTTATTCCACCGCTGTTATGATACAATAGCAAATATAAAGTAGAAAGGAAAGTGCAATAGGTAGAAGACAAAGAAAAGAGCACGAACATGAAAAATATGTTGTTAAAACATGAAAAGTATCTCGTTCAAATGAGAAAAGCAAGCAAATATTTGTATTTGTTATCTTGATGGCGAAACTCCAAAATACAGACGCTTTAAGGAGCACTTGAAAGCCGCACAGTGCTACTCAGCGTCAGTAGCTGCTCTTGAATGCAGCACGTCACCTTTTCTCCGACACAACAGAGAAACTGCTTGAAGGACAGAAAAGGAAAAACACCACGGAGCTACAGACAAGGTAGGACTTTAATAATTACCCCGAAACTGTGGCTTTAATAATCTGTATTGATGGCAGTTATGAATAACCGGTTATAGTTAGCTTAAGTTAAGCTAACTCATATTCGTGCTGTCATTTACACAACAGTAACTAGAGAGCTTCAGAAGACTTCAACACTTATTTAACTTGTCAAACCACATCGGTTTACTGGTAACAGATAAACTGATGTCAGTTTTATTTCATGCTTTGACTGTTGGAGAAATATAACACCGTAATCCTTCAGTTACAGATAGATACAAGCTAGTCTGTATGAATGTAACAGTCAAGATACTTTATCTTCATTTACAGGCGTGATATTGATATAAGAAACGCCCAAAAGAGAATAAATCATCGTCATTACTCACTATTGAAAGCTTTGGGACTCAGTATATCATTACAGAAGTATGACTTACCTTTACTACACGTGTAATTCATGGTGTTTCGTGTACGGTAAGGTGCGTTTTGTAACAGCGTTATTTAACAGGCAGGTCTCAAGATTGATTGACAGCTGTTTGCACCAATGAGAGCGAAGAAGAAGAAACGTTCATTTAAAGCTGTTTTAGTTTAAAGGACAAGTTCAACATTTCTCAATCCTGTCTTAAAACAACAGTCAGGAGCTCAGATGAACAGTGAAACGTGTTTTTCTTGCTGTAATCATTCCTCCTGTTCATACTGACCATTAGAAGATCCCTTCATAATGCACTTACAATGGAAGTCAGTGGTAGGCAAATAGCGGCCCGTGGGCCAAATCTGGCCCTCTAGCAAAAACATTTGAAGAAAGCTGAACTTTTCACTTTCATAGTTTACATCAAAACTTAATTATTTTTTAGAAATCAACTATCAGTAGATAGCAAATCTACAGTTAAATCTCTAGCTAGCAGTCCAACACAGAGGAGACTTTCATATATGAGTCATTTTTGCCAAATTTGTATTAACATAAGTTTCTCTCATACTGTTGTTCCTCACTTTCTAATGGGAACATTTGCTGTTGGATACAGTCCTAAAAGAAACAGTTTCATCTATCAATTATATTCCTAAATTAATTCATAGAAATAAAAAAACCCCACAATATTAGAAACAAACACCACACCACCCTAATTTAACAACAATGAAATAATCTAATTGCCGATCCCTGATGGAAGTGATGGGGGACAAAATCCACAGTCCTCTTTCTGTGTTAAAATGTATTTCAAAATTTATCTGAAGCTAATATGAAGCTTCAGCGTCCAAATGAGTTAAATCAAGTAGATATCTTTCAACATTACAGTCTTTTTAGTGCTAAAGTCCCTCTTTTTGTTACTATACTTCCACCTGCAGCTCAACAGGGAAACACTGTCCGAGGAAACACAAAGGGGGAATTTGATGCTAAAAAGACTGTAAATGTGTCAGATATCCAATTGATATGACAAACTCAGACCGCTGAAGACTTATATAGACTTTAATATCCAGTATGAACAGGAGGAATGATTACAGCGAGGAAAACCTCTTTCACTGTTCATATGAACACATGACTGTTGTTTTAAGACGTACTTGAAAAACTGTGAACCCGTCCTTTAAATTTTTCATTAAAAAAACGTGACTAACTGGACACATTGACACATATTTTAATAAAAATCATAGTAATAAATGGGAGCATGGTGATTAGATTTCACCCTGCTGACACACTTTTATAAGAGGTCTGATGATATTATATATTTTTTTCTTTTTGCCAGTAAATCCCATGAAAAGACCCGAGCAAAATAAATAAGTAATGTGTTTGTATCCAAAGCCTGATAGATCTTATTCCTTTGTGCCACAGAGCTTTGTTGTTGCCCAAAAACTATTAAAAACACATGAAAACAAAATGCAACCAAGTATTTGTGAACTGTTTTTAAAGATTTACGATCTTAATGAGAGACAAACTAACATATTTCTGGTTTTGGTCTCTTAATTTGTTGACAATATGAAAAATATGGAATATCAGCAACTTTAAACTTGAAATGAATGTTTTCAAGGAATTCTTCCAGATTAAAAATGTTTAATTGTAGGTTTCATGATCGTATAAATTTTATGCGGGTAAAGCTGAGAACAAATTTGAGTTTTTCAAATAAAAAATCATCACATTATATGAACTCTAATAAATCTGTCTGCATAGTCTACCACAGTCTTTTCTTGATATGACCACCAGATGGCGCCAAAGGAAGACAAAAGACGTACCAATTAATCTGCAGATTATCTTCTTTCCTGTGGTTTACTCTATGAAGTGTCAGAAAATTGTCTTTCAAAGTCTTTAAATGTCTTGTTTTGTCCAACCAACAATACAAAACCCAAAGATATTCAATTTACAATCATATAAAACAAAGAAAAGCAGAAAATACAACTGAGCATCAGGGAATCTTTGGTATTTATAACAGAAAAATTTACTTAAAATGATCAGTTATCAAAATAGTTGCTGATACATACAAACTTTTTATTCAAACAGTTTTATCTCATGATTATGCTTCTCCTCATGATATCCGTCCCCACGTCTGTTCTCCTGATCACACATTAACCTGAGGTCGATTACAGACAGAATGACGAGCCTCCAGATGAGCGCGAAGGAGGAGATGTTGGAGAAGTTCCTGGACGCTGCGGCCAGAGGAGATCTGAGCCAGGTGTCCACGCTGCTGTCCGGCGTCCCCTCGCTCATCAACCAGACGGGATACAGCGGCTGGACGGCGCTGATGCTCGCCGCTCGCAACGGACACTATCATGTAGCCGAGGCGCTGCTGTCACACGGGTACAAACTCTGACAATATGGCTGAATACAAAACTTTTAAATATATCTTTAAACCTTTATTAATATTGTTTGGACACCAGAGGGACAGAAAAACAGCCCCGACATTTATTCACCATGTAGACTTTTTGTAAATCCAAAACTATGAGCTAAAAGAGGCAAAACGTCTAGAAATGGTGGTAATTCTTATAAGCAGCTCCTAATATATTACATCTAGTCATTTGTTCAGTTTTATTGTAAACAGTATAGCTTTATGTGCTAAAAACACAAACGCAAGTGAACAGAAACAGCCAAAGAAATAAACATCTCAGGCTTCAAGTTATTAGAAACAAGATTTACTTACATTCTACCAACTTTTTCATCACCTGAACGCATCATGAGGTACAGATGTGTTTGTAACATCTCATGTAAAAATGCAGAGCAGATGTTTCTTCTTCCAAAAACACATCTCAGGGCCCTAAAACTATGCAGCCTACAGGTTACTGTGTAATGTTATTATTCAAATATAAAGATGTTACACTTAGACATAAATTAATGACTAAAACTATATTTTAGTCGTTCATGCTTTATTTTATTTGATTGTATTTATTGTTGCAGTTTGTGTTTACTTATCTCAGTCTCACTTCTCTACCAGTAAAACAAAATATAGTTTTAGGATTAGTGCGTTAACAATACAGAATCCTTAGTTTAATGACTTTTCTATTATGTTTTTTGCTGTCTTAATATATAAACAATCAGGCACTAAAAATAATGGACAAAAAGCCTGTTCGGTGGCATCACTATACTGTCACATACTGAAAAAATACAATCTACTTAGTTTTGAGAGCTTTACTCATTTTTTGTTTTCTTAAATTAGTTTTCAAATGTATCAACAGTTTAGCCTCCCCGAGCCTCTTTCTAGATATATCCAAAGACAAGACAGTACCAGAGTGACGAGGAGCACGGTGAACGGCAACTGTAAAATACCATATCGTAGATCTAAATTTTGAGCCTTCTCCATACAAGGCTGTCAACTCTGGAACACGTTACCAACTAAAAATCAAATTAATTTCAGATATAAAATCTTTTACAACAAAGGTTAATTGCTGGCTAAAAGCAAACCAGAGCTGTACCCATTTTTAGGTAATTGTATTGTATTGTTTTGTTTTGTTTTTTTCAAACTGTTCATCACAATCAATGTAATTCAGTATTTGTATTTTATTATACTCCCATATTGGTAGTGCACTGTGGTTTTTATGATGATGAAAGCTGTATATTTTAATTACATTGTGTTCCTCCCCTGAAGAAACTAAACCTACATTAGATAAACTCATTGCTTCCCCTTCTTTCTCCTTCAAGCTGTGACAAGTTCTCAGTGAACAGCTCGTCACAGACCGCCTACGATATCGCCAAGTTCTGGGGCCACAGACACGTCTCCAACCTTCTGAGTCGGACGGACGACGGCTGCCGGCGCATCCTGCCGGGCTCCGACCTCAGCCAGCAGGAGAACTACTTCAGCAGGGAGACGCTGGACCGGCTGAGTGGGAAGAGGACGGATACGGGCTGGTTGGAGGCCAAACAGAGCGACCCGGACACGGTCTACATCCTGTTCTCCAACCTCAGTCCCATGGTCAGCAGCTTGCAGGAGGAAGGCAGCGCGGGGGTACGTTACTGTTGAACGATCGCCAGTTTTTTGGAAATGATCTGTTTTGAACGATCTGCTGTACTGATCACAGGACACACAAGAACAGCAAGGGGTCATCTTAAAGTAGTTTTCAAAGTATTTTGAAATGTAGGTAACCATAGCAACTGTACTGATGCTACAGGCTGGTGAGACTAATCTAACTATGGGTTAAACTAACTATAAAGATACACGGAGGAGGGTGTAAAGACTTTCTTTATTCTATGATCTATGGACACAATTATAAATTGATAGTTGATATGATAGATCACCCACACAGATAGATGATGAAACATTGAATCGCTGTAACAGTAACATTTAGTTGAGTATGTTGCTTGTTATTTTTTATTTTTTAAAGTCACTTCCTAATTGAAAAGGAAAGTAAAGCTGCAACCAGTAAGTAGTTCAAGTGATGCGGATATTCAGGTTCTGATCTGATTCTAACAGGAGGAGACCAGGCTGTGTCGGTTCAGATACGAGGATGTTAAAGACCTTCTCCAGAAACCGGACACTGTGCTCATCTTCCTCGGAGTAGAGAAGAGGAAAAAGCCCTCCTCTTCCTCCTCTTCGCTGCAGACTGACAGAGGCATCTGGGAGCCTGCTGCTTGGTTCGCCATCAACACAGACGAAGACGCAGCTGAACTTCTTAAACGCTGTAGAGAGAAGAACTGCTCCTTCCCAAAGACACCCAACAGAGACCTGCTGAAACTCAGCGAGGAAGAGGCCGGTGAGGAAGATGCAGTATTTTTTTACTTTATTTTGTTCTTTTGCTGTCATTTATACGAACCAAACTGTGAGAGAAACTTTATGAAATCTTTGGTTGTCATTCCAAAACAGTGTCTTAGACTCGTCCACCGACCCATTTGGAGCTACAAACCAATCAATCCAAATACAACAACAACAACAACAATAATAATAATAATAATAATAAAAATAATCTTTATTTGTATAGCACCTTTCATACAAAATGCAGCTCAAAGTGCTTCACATTGAAAAGATAAAAAAACAAATGATAAAAGCAAAAAAACAAAAATAATTCAGAACATTAAACAGGACTACATGTGTAGAATAAAAGGAGGCAAACAAGAAAGATGAGAGATTACATTAAAAGAGAGGAAACACAGCTAAAAATCTTAAGTAAAAGACATAATCACTCATGAAAAAGAATAAAAATGCCTTAAATATATAGAAAAGCTAGGGTAAAAAGATATGTTTCATTTAAAGCGTCTTTAGGTAAGGTGTTCCACAGTTTGGGAGCGTAATTGAGGAAAGCTGCATCTCTAGTTTTCTTTTGGGTACCTGATGGATCTCAAGTAAGCCTGCAGAGGAAGATTTGAGTATTCAAAACCCTCGTTGTTTTCACAACTTTGAACTCGCCCAACCTAACGGAGACTGCTGAGTCTAACTGTACTCAACGTTTACTGAGTGTTAACTGAATCAGTGTTTCTCCTATAATTATAACAACAAGAACTCCCGCCAGGCCAAAAAAATATTTTTTAATGTCAAAAATAACGCCAAATATCCATTGATTCGGAAATCAATAGTGTTTGGGAGTCTCTGTGCAGCGCTGTTCCGGTACGTGAGTCAACCTCTGTGTCGTCGCCTGGGAAACTATTGGTAGCGTAAGGAATATGGCATTACGTAGTACGTTTGCGTAGCGAGCGGGAAAGAGTGAGCGGCAGGAAAGTGACGGTGGATACGAGCGGAGCAGAGGAAAAGGTTAACAGTAAGTTGTCAGTGTGGCAGTAAATGTACAGTTCGGACTCCAGTGTGTAACAGTTAATAAATGCTAAAAAGTCAAGTCTGTTGTTTCCCCAAGTGCTGGAAAAGTGAGGGGGGTTAGCTCCAAAGTTAGCAACAATGGGTTAGCCTAACCGACGCGGAGAAATGTGTGACTGCGGAGTTCACTGTGCACTCTCTCCCGTTACAGCCAAACATGCTAAATTAAATCAGCAGAGTAATATGTTTTTCTGTCTCTCGGTGCATCAGGAGTGGTGGCTCAGGCTCGGTCGGTGTTGGCCTGGCACAGCCGCTACAGCTTCTGTCCGACGTGCGGCGGCAGCACTAAGCTGGAGGAGGGCGGATACAAGAGGAGCTGCCTGAACGCCAACTGCAGGAGTCTGAAGGGAGTTCACAACACCTGCTACCCACGAGTCGGTACGACTGTGCATCTTTATCTTGATGATGGTTCACACGTTTCACTCGTGAATGCATGCAAGTTCATAGCAGCAAATGAGATCAGAGTTTGAATTCATATGTGGTTTTTCTATATTTCATTTTGTCATGGGAGTGGTGTAAAATGAAACGTTTCTGCTTGGAGGGTGTTGTTGTGACTGCAGGCAGGAAACTGATAGTTTTGATAACTAGTTTATTGTTTTATTCTTTTTTTAAAGCAAAAATATTTTAATTTCTGTGTCTCCAGCCTCTCAGATGTGAATATTTGCTGGTTTTCTTAGTCTGTGAAAATGGGACTCTGGGAACTTGATCAGTTAATCATGAAAATAATCATCAGTTGCAGCCTTAGACTTAATAAAATAATAAAATGATTTCATCTTCATGTGTGTAAATGCAGCTTTTTCATGCTGTGTGTATTTTCAGATCCAGTGGTCATCATGCTGGTGATTCATCCTGATGGAAACCAGTGTTTACTGGGTAGGAAGAAGGTCTTTCCAGTCGGCATGTTCTCCTGTCTGGCTGGATTCATAGAGCCTGGTAACACACACACACACACACACACACACACACACACACACAATGTTTGTAGGTCCCTCATTGACACTCGCTCATTCTTGAAAGGCTTTACGCTTTGTGTGTTCAGACTAGTGAAGCGAATTTTCATCTGGTGTCATTTGTGAGAATTTGACCACTTGACTGTTTGTGTTTATTTGCCCCAAACAGCTAATATAGCAGCTGTCAGATAGTCAGAACTCACCAGAAACCCTCCGGTCTCTCTTCTTTTTCCTCTTGTCTCTGTACGGGGGATAAGAATGAATACTTAACTCAAGTTTAACAAGTCAGTTCACCTCGCCTCGAGCCAATCAGCATCCGGTTCTGTTGCTCCTTTGACTTTTTATGCTATCGAACGACCTCTAAAACATGTTTTACATTCTGTCTGCAGACACGTAACATTCCTTTACGCCCCACAACACACAAGCTGTTATCTGCTACTTCAGAGTTTCTTTACAACCACTACGATGCACAGATGTGTGATTTCACGTATATACTCCGTGTTTCCAGATGAATCTGCTGAAAGTAGAAAGTTTCTTTGTCCTCACCTTAAATCTGAGTTTAATAGTGAACCTACGAGCAGGATTTGTGACATCACAACTAGTTTGGAGCCAATCATGGTCCAGTATGTAACTTACACACGTGTGATGGGGAAACGTGAAGCCTCCAGTGCATATAAACTTTATTATATTCATAGTTATTTTAAGTGTTCTTAACAAGGTGATTTAACTTTTCTTTGAGGAAAAACCACATCATACAATTATTAATCAAAGCAGAGTATTTTCACACGTCTTAAAACACGTCTGGACGGGATCTTTCAACTGCAGAGTCTGCAGACAATGTGGGAAACACTACAAGTTATCCCTCAACTATCCCTGATCCTAAATTTATTCTAAACTTGAACCTAAAACCTACAACAAAGCCTCAAGCAGCCCTTTAAAAGTCTAAAACTCTAGTAATTAGTCCTCACAAAACACACACACAAACATTTCACTAGTATTTACTTATACTATACTTATATTTAGTCTTTGACCTAAAATGACAGCATGCACTGTCATGTATACATGGAGTCATACAAACATGGCCGCCCCCCCCCCCCCTCGTGTTCCTGCAGGGGAGACGATCGAGGAGGCGGTGAGGCGGGAGACGGAGGAGGAAAGCGGCATAAAGGTCGGACCGGTTCAGTACGTCTCCTGTCAGCCGTGGCCGATGCCCTCCAACCTCATGATCGGCTGCCTCGCCGTCGCCATCTCGACCGACATCAGGGTGGACGAGAACGAGATCGAGGAGGCTCGGTGGTTCCCACGGCAACAGGTACAAACATGTCAAATTGAGTACTACTTCTACTAGTACAACTACCACTAATAACAGCAATAATAATAATAATAATAATAGTATCAACACTACCACTGATGACAACAACTAGAATAATGATATAATAATAAAGAAATAGATGGAGAGACAGTTTTCATCAGCAAATTAAGTTTGCTCAGTTGTCAAGAAGATTGTTAGTTTGTTCTTAATAATAACAATAATTGTATAATTAGAATAACATTAATATTTCAATTCAATTCAAATTTTATTAAGGGCACAACTCATGGAGGGTCCATAGCACAATAAAATACAAAAGTGTAAAGTATAAAACAAAAGAAAACAAAAATAATAAATTAATAAACAGTCTCAATAATTATCAGTTTAATAAATTTGTTAAATTAGTATGAATACATTCAGTGTCGGGAGAAGTAGTAAATACCACAGTGTAGAAAAGTCAAAATTTTACTTAAGTAAAATATTATATAATATTATATATTAGTAAAGTATTAACATGAAAATATACTCAAAGTACCAAAAGTACAAATTACACAGAGTTGCCCATTTCAGAATCATATATATTATATTATTAGATTATAACTGTGGGTGCATTAATGTGTAAACATCACTTTAATGTTGCAGCTCATTGTAAGTACTTTATATACTGCGGTTATAGTTTCCTTAATCTATAATATAACATCAGAATTTGTTTAGTTGATTGTATTTTGTATTAATAATTTGTAAAGTAGTTAAAGCTGTAAATGTAGTGGAGTAAAAGTATAAAGTAGCATCAAATGGAAATACTCAAGTAAAGTACAAATACTTCAAAATTGTACTCGAGTAAATGTATTTAGTTATTTTTACACTACTAATTACATTTAAAGGATCTATACCACTACATCTACTACCAGTAATAATTATAATTCATGTGTTGAAAATGTAATACTGTAATGTAATGACATTAATCTATTGTTAAATGTTATTATTTTGTGAATATTAAATAGAAAATTACAATTACTTCAGTTATAAAACCTGTAAATAAATTTTAAAAAATGCTTCTCTGGCAAAATTGTAAAAACTGACAATAGATAAATATTCAGGATAAAAATGTCTTTTTTGTCTTGATTTGATGATTATCTGAATGATTTAATCATAAAATGAATTTTAAAGCCTTTAAACACGTCGTACTGACAGACAACATTTACTCTGTAAATTAAACCTTCTCTCTCCTGCAGGTGATCGACTCGCTGTTCAGAGGATCCCGTCCGACCTTCACCGTCCCTCCCAGACAGACCATCGCCCACCAGCTGATCCGACACTGGATCGGCATGAACTCTAACCTCTGACCTTTAGCCTGCGACCTCCCAGCCGGCTGAGGTAAACCTGCAGACTGTCAGATGAGTCTAAAAAAAACAAAAAAAAACAACCAGCAGCTGTCCGAAATGGTTGCTGCTTAATTACCACAAACCAGCTGCCAGTCGATGACGTCGCCGGATACGACGGAGGACGCTTCTCGACACAGTGCTTTGATTTGGTTTGTATTTACTGATAAATGACTCCCGGTCATATAAAAAGCTCTGCTTGTGTGAGGAATAACCCGACTTTTATAGTAGCTAACGTTAAAGGAGAAGACAAAGTGCACAAAGTGAGGAAATGTGATAAACACTAGATGCTCAATTTGGATCTCAGCTCTGATTTCCTATATGAGAACTTGCAGTTTGATGATTTGACAAGGAAGAAATAGTGAAATTGTGCACTGTTGGGTAATAAATACCGGACGAAAACAGGAAGCTTGTATCACTCATGTGTAAGAGCGCCAATTTATTTATTTCACAAACAGTGGTATGAGCCGTGTGGACCAACCCACAGCTACGTTTTCACAGTAAACAATGTCAACAGCACCTATACTTACAGTGTAACAAAAGCAACATTTACATTTTAAAGCATGATTTAAAGTCATATTTAAAAAAATAAACTTTACTTTTAATAAAAGTCTGAATTTTTTCAATTTTCAAGCACCTTCAGAAAAGTTACACAGTGATATTAAACAGTTTTCTAATCTTGACAAGATACTGCAGCTTAACCATCGATATCACACTTCAACACACTTGGCAATCTCACACTCCTCCGCCTGGTATTCACATTGCTGAGATGATAAACTGATTGTAACGATTAGTTTCATTATAGATTAATCTGTTGTTTCGTCTATAAACTTTCAGAAAATGTTTTCCGGAGCCAAGACGACTTCCTCAACCCAAATATATTCTGGTTACTGTCATAGACGACTAAAGAAAACAGGAAATATTCATCTTTGAGAAGCTGGAATCAGAGAAAAATGTCTTAATTCAATAGTTGGCACCTAATCGACTGATCGTTGCACTGAAACCAGTTTCCCCAATAAAGGAGAAATCTGTGTGGTAATTTGTGACGTACTGAACGGATGATTGATTGATTGAACCGGAAGTCTTCTGTCTTCGCCGCTGACCGAGCATGAAGCACCGACGCCGTTGGTTGCGTCTCCATCGGCAGTGGGGTTTTTTTTGCAGAAAAAGCAACTGTTTGCATCTGACTCACAGATCAGATAAGAGTCCGTCCATTCTCCGTTTCAACATCAAGAAGAGTTTACCACACACTGGGCCTCACAGGTCGTCTTGATAAAAACAACTGTCTGCGTTAGCCGTGACTTCATGAGTTTACAGCAGTTCCCTCCTGATGTGAAACCTGCCTGCTCTCTTCCTCTTTCTGAGGAGATTAGCCGTTGACTCCGTGCGTCTGATAGTTGGCCTCTCGGTTCTCCTCAGACGTGAAGACTGTGTCGTCAGGGTAACAGCCCTTCACGGTGTAGTTTGGATGAAAGGACTGCAGAGAATCCGGATGCTGCTCCGTGTCTGGTTGACTGTCAGAAACGTAGTCCAAGTCCAGCTTGATGATGAGGTGACTGAGCGACAGCACGGGCGTGTCTTCATGCAGGTCCTCCTCCGTGGAGGGCTGCGAGTTCGGTCCCACCATGATGACGCTTTTCACTCTGAGTCCATCCGTCACCTGGAAGTCCTCGATATCCAGGATGCTTCTCTCTCTAGCTCTCTGTCGGAGGGAAGAAATGAACACAAGATTAGTTGATTAAAGAAAGTTCAGGCTGATTAAACTGCAGCTCTACTGGTGTTTCCATCGTTAGTACTGAAAGTAAATAAGTACTGTACTTAAGTACAATGTTGAGGTACTTGTACTTTACTTGAGTATTTCCATGTGATGCTACTTTCTACATTTCAGAGGGAAATATTGTACTTTCTACTCCACTACATTTATTTGACAGCTTTAGTTACTTTTCAGATGAAGATTTGACACAATGGATAATATAACAAGCTTTTAAAATACAACACATTGTTAAAGATGAAACCAGTGGTTTCCAACCTTTTTGTCTTTTGACGTCTTACAAAAAGCAGTGTGTAGTCGGGGTCACATTTCACATGTCTATGAGTTGTTAACAGCTCCACCAAATAGTGATTTTTCCCTCTAAACTTCTCACATGCTTTCATTTCAATAAATGTTCAAATGATCCAATATTTCAGCAAAAATCAAAGATTAGAGAAAAAGTCCAAAAACTGAAAACAGATTTGTGTATCAGAACTTTGTTTTTTCTTCTTTCCTCTCCCATTAATCATCTCACGACCCCTCAGATTTATCTGCTGACCCTTTGGATGGGCCCGACCCCTAGGTTGGGAATCACTGGACTAAACTAGCTAACTGTATATAAAGTAGTGAGAATTTAAGGGAGAAAACAGACGTTTAAAGGGGAAGTCCACCAATTTCACAGACTTTTTCAAATTCGCTGAATACTACAAGTTTGAAAATGAAAAATAATCTTGGGGGGGTGGAGTCAGAAAGAAATGAGGTTACCAGGATACCTTTTTTTTAAACTTCCTATTGTGAGTCTGATAATGTTACAGGAGTGCAATGTAAAATCACTTAAGGAGAACTCTTTAAAGGGTCTGATTATGGGGATGAATAAAATAACACAACAGTTTAAATCAAACAAACTTGACTTCTAATTTACAGACAACAAGCTTATATACAACACGAGACATTTAATCTATCTGCCAATTAGATTGGATTATTTCAATTCATACCGAACATAAATTAACATCTGAGAATTTTCTAGAAACAAACTCTAAACTTTTTTTATTCTAGCAGTGTTCAGGCTGATTCTCTCTTGTTTCAAGAAACTGAGACTCATTTCTAGAAGATTTATAAAGAAGGAAAACTACACAGAATTGTTGGTCTTGAGTTCTGAATATGAAACAAATGGATGTTTTCTGTGACACATTTAGACTGAGGTAAGACACAGATTACCTCGTGATGTTGGTACATCAGCCACTGGCCTGTGGTGCTGCCCCGAGGGCTGGAGATGCGAGGGAAGAAGTATGACTTGTACCTGTAGGTGACATTATTGACAGTATTTAGAATTTGACAACTGGATCAAGAAATTCACTTTTTTCAAAGGGCATATTCTTCCCCTTGATCTGATTAAAGATATCATGCACATTTCTAGGTTTATAGTTTTAATCTGGGGCTCGACTGGAATATCTTTATCTCATACTGGTCCTTTATGCAGCCCCTCAGTTCAGCCTCTGTCTGAAACAGGCTGTTTTAGCTCCTGTCTCTTTAAGGCCCCGCCTCCTGATGAGCCCACTCTGTTCTGATTGGTCAGCTTCAGGAAGCTTCCTCCGGCTCCGGAGGCTACGTAAACAAACTATAGCAGGATTTCTCCTTCTTTACTCCAAATGTCAACTTCTCAAATACATTCGTACATGTTCAAGCCAGAATCTGATCAAAAATACGAGAGCGGACAACACATGAAAAAACCTTAGCAACAACCTTAGCAACCAAAGACCAGACGGCCGTTTATGGGCATGTGCTGAGGTGAGCTCGTCAGCAAGGTAGAAAAAAAACAGCCCTGACTTTTGTCTTGCAGGCAGCGTTTCTACATTTGTTCACCTCAAGTTTTGGAACTTTGACCACGTTTAGCATCCGACATCAGAACAGGAAGTAAATAACAGAAAACCAGGAACAGCCTTTAACTCCTGTACGGAACGAACACGCAGCTTTAGGCTTTGATTAGTTGCTGTGATTGATGTACGGTGCATCAGGCCCTTTTGCTCCTTATTTGGCTTGTAGTCTAAAATATGAGATACTACAGCTGTTATATGCAGCTTTAATACAGTTTTAAATACGTAAACATCACTTTTATGAATTTTCATCTGAAAGTTACGTCTACAGTAAGTATAGCTCAAGAACAATGATTAACATTTTGTTTGCAACTAAAAGATCCATAAAATGAACCAGTCTGATGCTGGTGAGTGTATTTCGACGCCTGGAGCAGAGTTTGATTATCTTTTCAACATTGCAGCGTCTTTAATCTTTCATAAACTGTTCAGACTACAGATGAAATGACTACAGATGAGATACTGATGTGAAGAACGTGCATGGACTCATAAACACTCACACAGTCCTGGACAGGATGGAGATGATGAGCACAGTAACAGCCAGCAGCAGCAGAGGAGTGACTGCAGCCACCACTGGAATCTCATCTGGAGAGGAAAAACATATTATTATAACTTTGTTGTTTCAAAATAAAATAAATCTGACATCACGCTCTGTATAACACAGTAAACAAGGGAAGGTAAAGGTGTGATAGTTCTGGTTTTCTTCTATAATGACACAGACACACATAATAGTGACTGAATCATCATTTAATGAGATTTCCACCTTTGAAATTTGTTTTCTTGGCTTTGTTTATGTTTTACAACAAACACAAGTAACAAATTAACAGTTATGAGGGATGAAAAGCACAATTTTCTGGCCAAAAAGTAAAATGACAAAACAGTTTTATTACCTTAATATTAGAGGATATTTGGTAACGCAGCATCCAACGTAATTCCGCATAATTTACAGTGGTATTTTTGTACCAACGATGTACCGGTACACCACGTATTGATACATACATGCAAGGGTCTGGAGCTCAAATGAACTTGAAACATGTTTTTCTTGCTGTAATCATTCCTCCTGTTCATACTGACCATTAGAAGATCCCTTCATAATGACCTTACAATGTAAAATCCACAGTCCTCCTTCTGTGCAAAAAATGTATTTAAAAGTTTATCTGAAGCTAATATGAAGCTTCAGCGTCCAAATGAGTCAAATCAAGTAGATATCTTTCAACGTTACAGTCTTTTTAGTTCCAAAGTCACTCTTTTTGTTACTATACTTCCACCTGCAGCTCAACAGGGAAACACTGTCCGAGGAAACACAAAGAGGGAATTTGATGCTAAAAAGACTGTAAATGTGTCAGATATCCACTTGATATGACTAACTCAGACTGCTGAAGCCTTATAGAAGCTTCACATCAACTTTTAAATGGCTGTGTGGACACACTGTGGATTTTGGCCTCCATCACTTCCATTGAAAGCACATTTGAAGGATCTTTTAATATCCAGTATGAACAGGAGGAATGATTACAGCAAGCAAAACCTCTTTCACTGTTCATACGGACACCTGACTGCTGGTTTAAGACACACTGGAAACACTGAACTTGTCCTTTAAGTTCCCAGGTTGTTACTTCCTTACTTCAAATCCTGTACATGCATGTATGTAATGGTACGTACTGTACTTTTACACCGTTAGTACTCAAAATTACACTACAATGATAGTGTATCTCTTCGATCTCTGCTCTAATTAGTTAGATAATATCTCTGGAATGTGACATTATTGTTTATGTTAAGGAAGTCCACAGAACATCTATTTAATAATAATATTCATGAAGATGAACCAGAGAAACTCACCGAAATGTGTCCTGACAGGGATGATGTTTCTGGACACGTTATCAGCCAACAGGTGGAGGGAGTATTCAGTGTTGGGTTCCAGGTGGAGGAACGTGTGCTGCCACTGGTCCGGCCACAGCAACAGAGCTGGAAAAGAAGGAATATTATCAGTATTCATTCGTATATTTCCGATTTACACGAAATCCATTCACATTCAGATGCTGACGGCAATCAAAAAATGAAGATAAACTTAAAGACAAGTGATATAATAAGACAAGTAATCCAATAATAAGTAATAATATGCATTTATTGCTGTTATACTGTGACATTAATGAGCTATATAAAGGTCAGTTTTAAGCCAATGACTGCCGGAGCGACACGTTTGAGAAGAAAAACGTACTTTGCGTCTCTGCGTCTTTCCTCAGCATCAAAGCGTATCTGTTCACTCTGATTGGTGCGGTCTTCCTCTGCCACGCCCACGCCACCGTTACTGTCATTTTGGTCGTGTCCACCACCTTCAGTCTGACCACCTCCATCAGAGCTGAGAAAAACATGAAAACACATCCTGTCAGCCGTCACTGGGGAAGTTTTTTCTGTGTAAGTCAGTAAACACTTTTGTAACGTGGTAATTGGTTTGAAAGGAAACATCTGTAAAGTCAGAGGCAACAAACTATGTAAACAGGAAATGACTGAAGCATCGTGAGCTGTGAGATAATCTCCGAAAGGGAGTTTTAGGGGCCAAAAGATAAAATAAAGTGAATCCTTTGTGAAGGTGCTGTAAGTAAATATTAAAGGACAGTCTTAAAACAGCAGTCAGGTCGTATCAAGTGGATTTCTGACACATTTACAGTCTTTTTAGCAATTGTGTTTCCCTGTTGAGCTGCAGGTGGAAGTATAGTAACAAAAAGAAGGACTTTGGCACTAAAAAGACTGAAACGTTGAAAGATATCTACTTGATTTTTTCCACAGATGAAGGATTTGTGTGTCAAAGTTCATTCGGGCTCCTGACTGTTGTTTTTCAGACAGACTTGAAAAATTGTGAAATCGTCCTTTAAAAAAAAAAAGACGTTAGATACTTTTTAACCACACCCTCATTTCCTAACTTCACATGTTGACCATTGCATGTATGTATCAGCTTGTGGTGTTACGCAACATGTGGTGATGTGTCCCTGTTGAGCTGCGGTTGAAGTATAGTAACAAGAAGAGGGACTTTGACGCTGAAAAGACTGAAACGTTGAAAGATATCTACTTGATTTGACTCATTTAGCTGCATATAAACTTTTAAACACATTTTTGTACAGAAGGAGGACGTTAGAAGGGATCTAATCTAATGGTCGGTATGAGCAGGAGGAATGATTACAGCAAGAAAAACATGACAGAAGTAAGAAATGAGTGCCTTGCTTAGAGATAGAGAGCAGTGTTGATGATGATGTTTACCTCCCTGCTGCAGACTGGCAGCCAGCGACTGAGGAGATCCACACTGCTGCTTGACGACGGGGAACACACTGATCATGTAGGAAACATCAGGGTCAACATCTGTAAACACACACAGAGCGTGCACACTGTTCACATCAACTGACATCAACTGAGTGTGAGTGAGACTGGGTATTATTGGTCTGTTTCGTCCTGCAGCTGTTTTTCCCAGTAAAAGCTTTTTCAGCAAACACAGTGCACCTCTCTCTCTTGCAGGAAGGCCTTTACTGTGAAACACTTCCCACAGCAACTTCACACAATTCTGACAAACATGAGCCAGTTGTAACAAAAATCACGTTATGATACAGTTTGTGTTGCAGCCCTTACGAAGGAAGTACAGAAAAGCTGTGCTCGCTTTTGGTAAATATGTATGTAACAGTTTGCAGATGGTGTGAGATTACAGAGGAACTCAGACATGCTTCTTTCATGAGACGTGCAAAAGTATATATATATATCTGACTTTCAGTTATGAGATGTGTGTAAATAACTACCTCCCCGGTCCACCTGCTGCCAGGACTTGTTTGCACAGTCTCTCACCAAAAATGATGATTTTATCTTTTTTTTTTTTAAAAAACATATTTTTTTAAACTTAGTTTCCCGTCAATGTGTGCACGAAGCAGAAACATCATGTGTCAGCAGATATTATTTCCTTCATGTGGTAACAGTCATGCTGAATGATGCATAAGTTCAAAGTTTTTCTCTTTTATCAATGAAATGATAAAAGGGGGTATCACTAAAGTCCACTATTATGCATTTATTAACACTATAATGTAGTCATAAGCAGATAAAAGGACAAGCTTTAAGTTTTTATTAATGCACAGTATTCGTCAGTTAAAACCTCTCATGAAGACATTTTATATTAATGCAAATGTTTTTTACTATATCATCATTGGTTATTTGTTTATACAGCAGCTTTAATGCGTGATAATCCATTAATTAGCAGTTTACATCCTGTTTATTCATGCTAAATAAGGGGACTTGAGGTCAAGTGTTACCAGTAAGTATCTTCACTGCTGAATACTTTTTAGACTTTTCTGTACCTTTAATGACAGCCGAGGTGTTGAAGCCGTCCACTCTGGTCCAGCAGCAGGTGGACGGACGTGTTTCTGGGCGCCACTGAACATCATAATGACTGACAGGCGGGACGGCGGGGATCTCCCATTGGACCAGAAGGTCTTTCACAGAACTGGAGACCCAGAGGTTCCTGACTGAGGGGAGAGCTGCAGAAACCAGCAGGATTATTAGTGTCATAATAAATAATAGTTGAACAACTTAATCTCTCTATTCATCAACATAATCAGCAACTCCAACAAACCAATATAATTAGCTTCCAATATTCACATCTCTGATTTCAGACCTGCTCACAAGCAAGTGTAATTGAAAATGTGATGCATTCACTTGCTTGTGAGCAGGTCTGAAATCAGAGATGTGAATATTGGCAGCAAATGGTATGAACACACATAGGAACATTAGATAACAACAACAATAGAGGATATTTGAAAAACAAGACCGAGGCCTAATAGACAGAATGTACCCTTTGTTGCATGACGTCCACTGGAGCGGACAGATTTTCACAGAAAATATATTATTAAAAACTTGATAAAAGAGTCAAAAATATTATTCAGATGGAAGTGTAGACGACACTTTGGGGGTTCAAAACCTGGTGGTTGGGACATCGTACTACAACTTAAATGGTTCAAGATGGCTTCCAAATATCCAGCATGCATGAAAGGGTTAAACTGCCACCTCCACCTGCTCCTGATGATGGTTTTAAACTAAAACCCCCCCAATACTTAATTTTAAAAAAAGTTTTCATACTTTATCCAGTTTAGTTCAAAGTATACTGTAAGATACATATATATACTACATCATATACGGTAAGATGTCTGTTACTCAGCTGAATAACGTTTGCATAAGAGTTACGTTACCATAACACAGATTTAAATATTGACCAAAACAATAATAATTTGCCACACAGGAAATGCGATGACCATGCAGTCCTGCAGTCGATTTGCTTTCCTCACAGGTCAGTAGTTTGTTTCCTGTGCAGTTAATCATTGTAACACATGAAACGAGGAACAAGCATTAAACTAAAGAGGCCTTCAGTTTTATCTGAACATCTTGTCACTGCTGTGTAGCTTCCTTGATAACAACACACACACACACACGTACACAGGATATTGCAAAACTTTACAGTGCAATCTTTATTACATATAAATAACATTACGTTTAAAAGTTGAACCATGATTGGCAACTGAGCAGAGACATTCAGCTGTGTGATAATAATATGATAACTTTAATGATGGTTTTTCACTATTAATTTAAACTTTGTTACCATGACATTGATCTAGTATCAGTATGTTTAATAACCACTCACTGTTCTGTCTGTGTGTGTCGATCTTGAGACACGTAGCAGGTCCGTATCCGGCTTCGTTGAAGGCTTTAACCGTGACGTTGCAGTTCCCCTCCTCCACCACTAGGAGCGCCGTCACCTCTGTGACGTTTTGAATCAGCGTTCTGTCCTGAAGAGGCCACTCCTTCACCGGCTTGTAGCTCACCTGGTATCCAAGGATACGACCTCCGGCCTCACTGAGGTCAAGATCCTGAGAGACGAGACGTTTGCACAGAGACATTTTATACGACATTTGTTTCGTGCGATAGCGTAACGAGAGAAAACGTTCACGTTATAACGAGAAAGTATCACGTTATAGTGAGAGTTCTAACAATTGTTCTAACAAGATCATTTTTCTCATAATAAGAAGAAAAACAACTGGATACAATGAGATACTTGTGTTTAAATGAGTAGACTTTCTCGTTATGAGAGTAAATTCTGGTTATGAGGAGGAAGGTGTTTGAAGTATTCGCCTGTATCTGTATCTCTTGATAAACTCTCACTTTCTTTTAGAGCAAACACATAATGAAATTTCGCTCTTACTAAGCAACTTAGATGAGGTTGTTTTTATCACACGGACACACACGGAAGAATATTATTAGCTTCTTTGCTTGTTTGCCACATTGACTTCGAGCCACTGGGTCAGATTTGGAGGGAAATTTTTATTGCTTTACAGCACAAAACAGATAGGGGGCGCTGTTCTCCCTCCAACAGCTTTAAAAGATAAACATTTGCTTCTTACAGACTATTTTATCCAAGTGGCAACCTCCGGGGCTGTAAAATGAAGCCAAAAACTGCACTTCCTTGAATGACCACTTGAGGCTCTAAAAGTGAGTCAATCCCCATAGACCCCCATGTTAAAATGTCCAACTTTACAGCAGAAATAAACATGTTTATTGTTTACTAGCTAATTTCCTCTTTCATGACAACTGTACGGGGGGTGAATTTTTTTATAACTCACCCGTTTAAATTTTATTAAGTTGTAAAGTTATGCATAATGAAGGACATGGCTGCTTTGAGTGACAGGTCCGCCAGCCGCTAGGTGGCTTGTTTCAGCCATTCGGCCCCGCCTCTTTGCCCGTTTTTGATTGGCTGGGAGTTAGGCAGCGTCATGCACTGCCAAAATGGCGACGGCTGTAGCGGCTCACTTTGAGTTTCAAAACCTCTCTTCAGAAACCAACGGGTGACGTCACAGTAACTACGTCCATATTTTTATCCAGTCTATGATTTTAACACATTTTAACTGAAGGAACAACAACTCAAAGATCAAATCTGTTTTCCAGAGATTGAACAAAACGAACAAGTCAAGCGAGAATTTGACACTTAAAGATGATAACTTATCGTATCGTACAAGAAACTAGATGATTATTCCAAGTATTTTATACAATGTACCTTCCACATGAGACGCAGCTGAGGACGTTCACCAGAGTCTGTTTTCTCCACTCTGTAGCACACCTCCGGACGTCTGGAGGGCGCTGGCGAAGACACACAAGTTAACACTCTCAGTTAATCACAGCTCGTTAAAAACACTGATTTAACGTCACTGGTTTATGGAGTTGTCTCTTGCAGTGCCAGGCATGCTGGGAGAGTATTTAAATCTTTTCAGGTTTCTCGTCATGGGGTTTTTTTCTCTATGTGATTGTAAACTGTTACCTCTTTCCAGCGTCCTCACAGTGATGTCAGAGCTCCAGTCGCTCAAGATGCCGTAATCCTCCTTGCAGGCCACAGAGGCTCTGTAGACGGTGAACGGCAGGAGGTCTTTGATCGTGTAGTTCTGACGTGAATGTGCAGAGATCAAATCTGGAGCCTGTAAACGCAGGATAAGAGAGAAAAATGTCAAGCAGAAAGACTCAATCAAGAGCACAGTTTTAAAAAAAAAAATAACAAGAAAAGAAAAGGTTTGTGTTTCCATCAGTCATGTTTAAGCAAAACAAATTTTAAAGATACACATTCTGTCCTATTTCATTCCCAGCCTTCTGACTTGCTCCGTAAATGTATCTTTTAGCCGTCTTCCCTCCGTCCAAACAACCCTCTGATCACTACAACTGGTTTTGAAAGACCACCATAACAGTGAGTGAGCAAGTCTAGAAAAACAGGCAGTAAAGCAACATAAGACTGGACGCAATCTGCTGTTAACGAACACAAAAAAGAAGATAAAAGATGGACTGCCGCTACTTTACTGTCAGTATTTACCTGTGGTTTCTATTCCTTATTTATTTTGCAAAGGCTACAAGGTCCAAAACAAGTAAACCAGAGGAAGGATGAAGTCTTAAAAGATCAATTCTGTCTTAAAACAACAGTCAGGAGCCCACATGAGCACTGAAACATGTTTTTCTTGCTGTAATCATTCCTCCTGTTCATACTGACCATTAGAAGATCCCTTCATAATGCACTTACAATGGAATTGATGGACCACAGTCCTCCTTCTGTGCAAAAATAGTTTATCTGAAGCTAATATGAAACTTCAAATGAGTCATATCAAGTACATATCATTCAACGTTAGTCTTTTAGCACAGATTCCCCCTTTGTGATTCCCGGTTGAACTACAGTGGAGGAATGGTGACAAAAGAGGGACATTTGTCCTGAAAAGGCTTTCGCTTTGGATGATATCCACTTTGTTTGACTACTTTGGATGGACGGCCTGTGTCAGATATGCAATAATATTCTTATCAGTCTCATCAAGCTGAATCCAACATTGTAAACTTTTTCATGTGTGTTTATTATTATCAGTCACAAAACCAGCTTGACTCATTTCTGCCTACAGCTGAACTGGTGAGGTGCAGTATGCCGGGGTGAATTGTTCACTTGGCTGTGAATGTCGCTTCGAAGTAATTTTATGAGAAGTTTGTTAGAAGTGGGTTAAGTGTTGACATTCTTCAGAAGTGGGACACACTTGCCTTCTACCTCCTGACACGTAGATGCTCAAGACTGTAAGTGTGGGTGTTTAGTTTTCACTTAAGGTTATAATTAAACATGCAATGCTAGTAGGGGGGGGGAGGGTTTGGTGTTCAGCGTGTAACGGTTATATTGTAGTTAAAGCACAGGTCTTAAAACAGCAGTCAGGTGTCCATATGAACAGTGAAAGAGGTTTTTCCTCGCTGTAATCATTCCTCCTGTTCATACTGGATATTAAAAGATCCTTCAAATGTGCTTTTAATGGAAGTGATGGAGGCCAAAATCCACAGTCCTCTTGTTTATCTGAAGCTAATGTGAGGCGTAAGACATCCGCATCAGTCAAATTAAGTGGATATTGTCCACAGTTAGAGTGTGTTTAGTATAGGGATGTGCAGAGAGCCCAGTATTTGTATTTGTATTCAAATAAAAGTGGAAAGAGGCTTAAAAATCCTGTTTTTATTACGCTTATAATTTTAGAAAATTAAAGGAAATGTGCGTCATGTAGCAGGTGGATGTGACTCCCCTCGTTGAGACCTGCTGATAGACGTAACAGCGGAGCAGAGGAGAGACGCTGAGATAGCGACTATAACTGACCCGCTCGCTGGTATCTGACATTTTTTGGTTTTTTTCTTCCCAAAAACAAATAATTTTAAAAATATTTGTATGAAACAAATATTCGTAAAAAAAAACCCCAAAAAAACCCCACTATTTGTGCTTTGCTGAATAACGTATTTGTAGTTTAGTAAAAATGTTCCTCTTTGTGTTTCCCTGGATGGAGTGTTCCTCTGTTGAGTAGCAGTGAGACATTAGTAAAAGGTAACTCTGGAATATATCCACTTGATTTGACTCATTTGGACGACTTCTGATTAACTTCCAAATACATTTTTACGCAAAACTGTGGAAGGTTTAGTAAGGGATCATTTAAACAGGATGAACAGGAGGAATGACAGTAGGTCAATACAGTGTCCTCGTATCATATCGTATAAACAACAAATACAAGTTTGTATGTCTCCGTAACCTGAGTCCATGTGTGAGTGTTGTTGACTCTGTAGCGAAGCTGACAGTTGCGTGGACCGTTCCAAGACACGGTGACAGAGTCCTCAGTGGAGCCGAGTAGAGTTAAAACAGGCTGAGAGGGTTTCACTGAGGAGAGGAAGCGAAGAGACGAGAGTATTACGGTAACGTCTGGTTAGCGGAGTGATTCACAAGTCAGACAGCCACTCACTTATATCGTACAGAAACACATTATGAGGCTGGGACCAGATCTCTCTCCCCAACGTGTAGTCTTTCACTTTGGCTGTCACTTTGAGCTTGGCTACCGGGATGAAGATGCCCTTACAGGAGATGACTGTATCGTCACTGAAGATGCAAAAGACAGAGAAGAAAGAGAAGGAGGGAAATCATCTTGATGAAGACATGAGGGCGTTTGCTCGACATGAATTACAGTGTTGAGTGTTTACCTGCTGAAGATCAGAGAGGCGTCAGACTCAGTGGGGCCGTCAGACTGACCCCACTCACATGTCACAGATCTGTTTGACATCTGGTAGTAACAAGATATGTTCAGGGTCTCTGCAGGGAAACAAGAGCAACAGTATCATAATGTGTCATGTACAATACTGTGCAAAACGTTCTTCCTCATAATGCAGTCGATCATGGAGGCGTCTGATTGGTCCTAAAGTTATTCTGCAGCAGGACAACTAGTCCAAACATCCAGCCAGAGTCATTAAGAACTATCTTCATCGACAAGAAGAACAAGGATGCAACAGATGGTCTCTGATATCTCAACATCACGGAGTCAGTCTGGGATTAAGAGACAGAAGTAGCCGAAACGCCAAAATCCACAGAAGAAGAACTGCTGCTGTTTTAAAGGCAAAGCTGTGTGGTGGAGGCTGCTTTCTCCTTTATCAAACGGATGTGCCAGTGAATGTGCAAAGACAGCATTTATATCAAAAAGGGAAGTTAATCAGAAGGCTAATCAGTAATATATAATATTTTGGTTCTGTGTGAGGTGATTAAAAGGTCATTAAGCACATTTTCATTCTGAGAAAAGTGGAAGAGACATTATTATCTCTAAGCCACGTTCAACTGATACTTTTTAGAGAAGTGTGAGACACCATTGTGTCTAAGATGAATCATACTTGAATCGCTACCAAAGCGTCAAGGTCACTAATGAACTCAGCGATAATGGCAGAATAGTTTTGAATATGGTTATAAAAAAACGAGGTGGAGTCTTAGGTGGGATTGTTTCATGATTTTGCAGCAGGTATCAAGGCCTCGGTTTGCTTCGTATTGCTCTTTATGAACAGTAAATCTATTCAGGTTGAACTCTACCGGCTTCAAGTGTGTGTTTTGAGTCTTTCTCTTACAAGTTTTGAGTTGAATGATGAAGTTGTGGTTGACCTGAAGATTTCTCATGACAGCAAATATCAATTTACTTTCAGGTTTTGTAAACGAACTATAATAGCAGGATTTCACTTCTTTTTCTCCTTCTTTACTCAAAATATAAACTTCTTAAATCCATCTGTTCCAATCAGATCTGATAATATGATCTAATGTTAGTTCGAGGAGGAAGTAACTTTACAAACAAAGCGTTCAGAGCAGGTTGAAGCCCTGACTTTTGACTTTCAGGGAGCATTTTTACACAATCTTTCATTCTTTGACCATGTTGAACATTATATTCCAACATTATAACAGTAAAAAAAAAAAAAAAACACAACAGAAAAACACAAAAAAACAAATGTGTCCTCTTTAACATCCTTATTGAGCTCAGTGCAGTACTTTGCACCTCACTACTGGAATAAACTGCAACACAGCTTGAAGTTGAAGAGTTTGAAGAGTTTTACTAGCTGATGTCTTTATCAGTAACATTTATGATTGTTTTAATTAGTGAGTGTGTCTTATCGTGTGTATATGTGACTTGGTTTCAGATCTCTCTCTCACACACAGATCTTGATCTCAATGAGATTTCCTGAATAAATAAAGCTGAACTAACTTATTAAGTTCTGTAACAAGACGACTGAGTTTACCGTCAAGTCATTCTTTATGTGTAGGACTATATTTGAACTGTCAAACTGAGGTCAGAGTTTCTTTATCTTTTGAACAAACTGAAGCGATAGAAGCCACTGAAAAACAAGATAAAAACCGACAATGATAAGAACAACCAAGTGTGTCGACTCACGCAGTATAGATGTAGACGGTCGGGGGTTGCAGTCTCTGAAGTCGGTGACACACACTTTGTCATCCTTCTCACACAGGTTCAAGTCAGTTTCCTTCACTGTTACCTCTGACACACAAACACACAGAAAACTAGAGTTAAGATTCACACTAGAAATACATCTGTGGATTCTGCTTATCAGCATCAGAAACCTCCGTCATGAGTCTTTGACAATCTAAACCTTTATTTTAAGATATATGACCTTGAGCATGTTATAAATTAAAGCAGACATCTAGATACCGTATCTGTTTCTACATTACATCTTAAATGTGGATTAATTCAGTGTCAGGATCAAGATCCAGATGTTTTTCTATTTTCTTGTGAAATACTGGATCGTTTTATTCTTTCAAGCCTCTAAAATAATTCAAATTTAACATTCAGAGAAAAGAAAATCACTCAGTTGATACATATCTGATTTAACCTGTAACAAGTTGTTTCATTTTACAGGAACAAAAGCCATAAAAGGTTGGAAACTGGACTTGAGCATGAACATAAAAACACTTTAGTTTGGTAGAAACAGGAGGAGAAACGTGTAAAAACATCAAACCTCTGCTGCTGAATTTAAAGATAATTTGTAAAGAATTCACAGCTGAAAAGCAAAATGAAAGACTTGACTCAGATAACAATGACAGACAGCATTAATATAAGTTACATCTTCTGTTTAGAAGCTTAATTTAAAGTTGTTTTCCTTCTGAAAAGCAGTTCTTTCATGGTAAAATTAAGTCTAGATCTATGGCATTACATATCTGAGAAAGCTAATTGTTCTAGAGTAAAAAAAAAAAACATCCTATAACTTAATTAATTCAAAACACACAGCTCTTCTAATGAAAAGCTTTGTGGGTAACTCACTATGAGAGGAGACACAGAGGAGGCTCACAACTGTCCAAGCAGAAAGCTGTTTAAGACACCACATATCCATCTTCACTGCTAACACAAAAATAAATAACAAAGCCAGCTCTTCCCTGTCATCCAAAAACCATGTTCTGCAGCCACGTATTTCCCTTATTTAAATGAACTAAAGACAAACTAACACCAACACGTGTCATTTATATGTCTGATGGGTTAAATTTGCATATGAGGAAGTGGTCGATGAACTCAGCTCAACCCTCTACAGAGTCTGTTGTCAGGAAATTGCTCCATGCTTGTAAGTGACACCCGTCAGATGTGTGCGTGAAAAGAAACCACTGCTGGTCCTCAGCCTCCTATGCAAACAAAACTTGCGCAATTAAAATGTGGTGAACGGCAGCTCTGGGATGAGAAAAACACTATAATTTACAGTTACGCAGTTTATGTTTACAACCAGTTTTGCCAGATATCACTGACAAAAAGTAGGACAATCACAGGCTAGAGCCCAACTTGATAATCATAAAAGTAGCCCAATTACCTATAGTGGCTTCCAGTCTTCTGTTTTATCAGTATAATTAGACTCAACACCACAGTTACAATAATGACAAATTTATTTAAAGGTTTTCACTCGTATGAACAGCTGTTACATGTGTTTTATCACAGACGTGACAGAATAATTACTGGAAAAGGAAGAAAGTGTCAGTTTACTTGTAATAAAGTAAAATAATGTTTGGTTTAGACAGTCATCGGTTGTCTTTAAAGGACGGGTTCAAAGTTTTTCAAGTGTGTCTTAAAACAGTGATTCCTCAACTGGTGGGTCGCGATCAAAAATAATATTTAATGCGCATCTGATGTTGGAATTGTCTTTTATTTTGAAAAAATAAATATTTTGACAGGCATGCGTCAGAGATGTGTAGCGGTCTTGCGCCGTAGCCATCATCTGATTGACGTTCACTTTAAGTTTGTGTTGCTGTTCGGAGGCAAATATGACGTACGTGTATATATATATATATACATATATATATATATATATATATATATATATATATATATATACATACACACATACATACATACACATATATATGTATTTATGTTTAAAAAATGATATACGTGTGTTTCCAAGGATATTTTTGAAAAAATAAAAGTTGAGAACCCGTATTAAAACAGCAGTCAGGTGTCCATATGAACAGTGAAAGAGGTTTTCCTTGCTGTAATCATTCCTCCTGTTCATACTGGATATTAAAATCCTTTAAATGTGCTTTCAGTGTAAGTGATGGAGGCCGAAATCCACAGTGTGTCCACACAGTCATTTAAAAGTTGATGTGAAGCTTATATGAGGCTTCAGCAGTCTGAGTTAGTCATATCAAGTGGATATCTTCATTTTTTTTCCCGTCTCGGTTACTGTAACTCCCTTTTCACTTGCCTTAGCCGAGCTGACCTCTCACGTCTTCAGCTTGTACTAAATGCAGCGACGAGGCTATTAACTAGGACTGGCCGCAGATCCCACATCACTCCCGTTTTAGTGAAGTTCAGGATTGATTTCAAGATTCTCTTAATCACTTATAAGGCCTTACACGGTTTAGCTCCTGCATATATATCCGAGCTACTGAGCCCGTATACTACCATGCGGTCACTTAGGTCTTCCAACCAAAACCTGTTGGCCGTACCACGTGCCAAACTAAAAACCAAAGGCGACTGTGCTTTTGTTAACCCTAACCCCCTAACCCTAAACCTAACCCCAACCCTGACCCCAAACCTAACCCCAACCATAACCCTGACCGTAACCCCGACCCTAACCCTAACCCCAACCCCACCCAGACTTTGGAACAATCTCCTCATTTCCATCAGATCCCCAACCATAACCCTGACCCTAAACCTAACTCTAACCATAACCCTGACCCTAACCCCGACCCTAACCCCAACCCTAACCCCACTCAGACTTTGGAACAATCTCCTCACTTCCATCAGATCCCCAACTCCAACCATTACCCTGACCCTAACCCCAACCCTAAACCTAACCCAAACTCTAACCCTAACCCCACCCAGACTTTGGAACAATCTCCTCCCTTCCATCAGATCCCCAACCATAACCCTGACCCTAAACCTAACCCCAACCATAACCCTGACCGTAACCCCAACCCTAACCCTAAACCTAACCCCAACCCAAACCCTAACCCTAACCCCGACCCTAACCCCAACACCACCCAGACTTTGGAACAATCTCCTCACTTCCATCAGATCCCCAACTCCAACCAAACCCTGACCCTGACCCTAAACCTAACCCTAACCCCGACCCTAACCCAAACCCTAACCCCACCCCACCCAGACTTTGGAACAATCTCCTCACTTCCATCAGATCCCCAACTCCAACCAAACCCTGACCCTGACCCTGACCCTAAACCTAACCCTAACCCCGACCCTAACCCAAACCCAAACCCAAACCCAAACCCTAACCCCACCCCACCCAGACTTTGGAACAATCTCCTCACTTCCATCAGATCCCCAACTCCAACCAAACCCTGACCCTGACCCTAAACCTAACCCTAACCCCGACCCTAACCCCACCCCACCCCACCCAGACTTTGGAACAATCTCCTCACTTCCATCAGATCCCCAACCATAACCCTGACCCTAACCCCGACCCTAGCCCTAACCCCAACCATAACCCCGACCCTAACCCTGACCCTGACCCCAACCCTAAACCTCACCCCAACCCCCTAACCCTGACCCCAACCCCACCCAGACTTTGGAACAATCTCCTCACTTCCATCAGATCCCCAACTCCAACCAAACCCTGACCTTGACCCTAAACCTAACCCTAACCCCACCCCACCCCACCCAGACTTTGGAACGATCTCCTCACTTCCATCAGATCCCCAACCCTAACCCCGACCCTAGCCCTAACCCCAACCATAACCCTGACCCTAACCCTAACCCCAACCCTAAA